>NW_012103710.1:2023443-2026599 GCF_000951045.1 Mandrillus leucophaeus
AGTACTTTGGCTTTGTCCAAAAATATCTGAATATCTAAATAGTACCACCAAACTACTTTCAACTTTATTGTTTGGTGATGCAATGCACTACCTTATAAACAGGTCACGCTTCACCTCATGTCTACGAATTGAGTTCTATTTAGTGAGATGCATGCTGATAGACTTAAGTGGGAATTTTAGAGATGTGAAAAATTTAATTTTAAATGCATTAAAAATAAGATGGATGAATAAAGAAATGATTAGATATAGAAATGATTACTAAATTGTTTGTAGTAGAATTTAGGTGGTGGGTACATGGAAATACACTGTAAATTTCCTTTATATTTGCTTTAGGTTTATATGTTAGTATGGTTTGTAGAAGAGACCTAAAATGAATCCAAAGCCACACTTATAGAGGTATGAGAGTGTTAAATCCTGGAGCCCGTCCTGAAAGAATCTGCTGAACCTGGAGGCTTGTAGCTTTTATTTTACAAACAAGATGAGACAGGAGAAAAACGCTTAATCTTGCACAACATGGGGTTGGGGCGGGGGAAACTCATGCAGAAGTAAATTAATATCTTGCATAGAATGTTGCTGAGCTTTATGACATCTGAGTAGGGCAGAAGGCCTCCATTCCAGAAATAGTATTAAAGCTTCATGTAAAAAGATAATGTTTCCAATGACTTGGAAAATCAAATGAAACTACTGTCTGGTTGAAATAACATCATCCTAGGACTCTAACTGTTTTTTAAATTAAAATAAACAGACAAGTTGTAAAAAGTAACCAGGTAAGCAGGGATTTAAAAATTCATGATTTCTATCTTCTAGCTAGGATATATAAAGTTGAAAGAGCATCACCTCATCCTAACTACCAAAAAGTTTGAGAATTTACAATATCATAATTTTTCTTTAACCCAGCATAGAGGAGGTCTCAGGGCAAGCAACTAGACTGAAATCTAAGAAGAGATGGATCAATGAACAATGGCTAACCTGTGACAGACTTAAAATAAAAAAGCAAGCAAGCAAGAAAGAAAGAAAGAAAGAGAGAAGGAAAGGAGAGAAAGAAAAAAAAAAACTGAAAAAACTGACACTAATCATCATACAAGTGAATAACAAATTTCAGCTGAAATTTTTAAAAGCCAAACGTGGTATAGCATGATAATATAGAATTCCTTAAAGTTAAAGATACATGGTAAACAACTACTTATAGGCTTTTCTTTATGGCTGTCTACCAGGTGCTCACAAGAAAAACAATGTAAAGCAGCACAATGATATTGGATGGTAAATCGTTTAAATTAAAGGTGTTTAAGTTCTCAGATAACAGTTTATCATTTAAAGGTGCAAATAATAAGTCAATACTGAAAATAAATAGGCTAAAATGTTTAAAAGTCCGAGTCAAGCAGAAAAGAGGAAAAAAGGAACAAGTCTTAGATGGAACAAATCAAAACGACTGGCAAGATGATAGGTTTTTTTCCTTCCATATAATTAATTACATGTACATGATTTTAAAACACCAGATATAACAACAGAATAACTAATCCAATAAAAGCATGTTCAACTATATAATCTTTGTAAGAAGCTAATGTTAAAGAGTTGATGGGTGCAGCACACTAACATGGCACAAGTATACATATGTAACAAACCTGCATGTTATGCACATGTACCCTAGAACTTGAAGTACAATAATACAAAAGAATTAAAACAAAACAAAAAAAAATTTTGAAGGATTAAAAAAAGATACATTATGCAAACACTATTTAAAATAAAGCATGTTGCCAGGTGTGGTGGCTCACGCCTGTAATTACAGCACTTTGGGAGGCGGAGGCAGATAGATCACAAGGTCAGGAGTTCAAGACCAGTCTCGCCAACATGATGAGACCCCTGTCTTTACTAAAAACACAAGAAATTAGCTAGGCATGGTGGCACATGCCTGTAATCCCAGCTACTTGGGAGACTGAGGCAGGAGAATTACTTGAACCCAGGAGGCAGAGGTTGCAGTGAGCCAAGATTTTACCATTGCACTCCAGCATGGGTGACAAGAGTAAGACTCTGTCTCGAAAATTTTTTTTTAAAAAAGCATGTTTAGCTCTATTAATGTTTGCAAAGCACACTGCGGAAAAAGTGTTAACAAACAAAAACAATACATAATGATAAAGAGATCAATTCACAATGATTTATGACACTTCTAAGTGTTATATTAAAAAAGTGCAATAATTTGAATTGAATGAAACTTAATACGTGCAACTAAAACAGTACTTTAAAACAAATTTACTTTATTAAATGCTTACATTAGAAGAAAAATAAAGTTCTAAAATTAATGATCTAGCTTCTATCTTAGGAAAACACATGAAGAGGAGACACTAAACCCTAACAAAAGGAGGGTAAAAATATAGGAGTAAAAATCAGTGGAACTGAAAATGAAGATAAAAACAATAAAAGTAAAAACTGGTTCTTTGACAAGATCAATAAAATTATTAAACTTCTAGTCATACTGAACAAGGAAACATAGAGAAAACACATATGGCCAAAACAGGAATGTAAAAGAGAATACCACTAAATATTCTACGGAGAATAACAGTAAAATGAATGTTTATTGCAAACAATATTATGGTCATAAATTCAATAATTTAAGTGAAATGGACACATTTCTTGAAAGACCCCAAAGATACCAAAGCTTACTCAAATAAAATAGCTAACCTGAATAGTTCTATAATTATTATTAAAGAATTTGTATTCATAGTCCAAATATATATATATTCAAGCAAAATACGTTAACCAGGTATCTTCACAGGTAAATGCTATGAAACATTAAAGGGAAAAGTAATACAAATTCTACACAAACTCCTCTAGAAAAAGTAGAGAATGCCAGGTGTGGTGGCTCATGCCTATAATCCCAGCACTTTGGGAGGCCGAGGTGGGCGGATCACCTGAGGTCAAGAGTTCGAGACCAACTTGGCCAACATGGTGAAACCCCTCTCTACTGAAAATACAAATATTAGTTGGCCGGGGGCATAGTGTCGGGCGCCTGTCATCCTAGCTACTCAGGAGCCTGAGGCAGGAGAATCACTTGAACCTGGGAGGCAGAGGTTGTGGTGAGCCCAGGTTGCGCCACTGCCACTGCCACTGCACTCCAGCCTGGGAGACAGAGTGAAATTTTGTCTCAAAAAAAAAAAAAAA
>NW_012103710.1:2026649-2044428 GCF_000951045.1 Mandrillus leucophaeus
TCAAGAGTTCGAGACCAACTTGGCCAACATGGTGAAACCCCTCTCTACTGAAAATACAAATATTAGTTGGCCGGGGGCATAGTGTCGGGCGCCTGCCATTGCTTATAATCCCAGATACTGGGGATTACAATCAGCCGAACCCGACAAGACGGAGTTTGCAGTGAGCAGAGATCCGCCACTGCCACTGCCACTGCACTCCAGCCTGGGAGACAGAGTGAAATTTTGTCTCAAAAAAAAAAAAAAACAAAACGGTGCGGTGGCTCATGCCTGTAATCTCAGCACTTTGAGAGGCCGAGGCAGGTGGATCACCTGAGGTCAGGAGTTTGAGAATAGCCTAGTCAACATGGCGAAACCCCATCTCTACTAAAAATGCAAAAATTAGCTCAGCATGTTGGTGTGTCTGTAGTCTTAGCTACTGGGGAGACTGAGACAGGAGAATCGCTTGACCCCGGGGAAGCAAGAGTTGCAGTGAGCCGAGATCGCACCACTGCACTCCAACCTGCGCAACAGAGTGAGATTCTGTCTCAAAAAAATAAAAAAGAAAGAAAAAAGAAGAGAAAACAGTAGGGAAGTGAGTACTTTCTGATCATTTTATAAGGCTAGCCTTACCTTGATACCAAAACAGAAAGTGACATTACAAGAAAAGAAAACCACAAAATAGTACTCCCCATAAACAGAGAAGCAAAACTGCTACCCAAATTGCAGTAAATTTAATCTGGCAGTATATATGTATGTAAACATATATTATGAACAGTGGAACTTATCCTAGAAATATGAGTCTTCTTCAATATTTGGCAATCAATGTAATTCACCATATTAATAAACTAAAGAAGAAAAATAATCTGATATTGTCAGAAAATTCACAGAAAAATACTTATTATAATTTCATTATTAAAATAGTTACACAAAACTAGGATTAGAAACACTTTCAAACTTATAAAGAGAAACCAAAGAAAGCCTATAGCTAAAAACATAAGGTGGAAAATATAGTTTTCTACAATATCTATTCTTACCTCTTCTCTTGAATATCACACTAGAGGTCCTGCCCAGTGAAAAAAAGACGATAGAAATAGGAGGCATACATATTGGAAAGCGAGAAGTAAACCTGGATCTCTTCAGAGATGACATTATTGTCTATCTACAAATTCTAAAGAATCTACCGTAAAAGCTGCTAAAACTAATAACGGAATTTAACAAGATAGTAGGACGCACAAAGTCAGTTGTTTTTCATGGATAGCAATGAAAAATTGGAAACTGAAATGTAAAAATAAACCTTTTATAGTAGTATAAAGAATTAGAAAATACTCAGAGATCTAGCAATATATGTGCATGATCTTTATGCTGGAAACTATAAGATACTGATGAAAGAAATAAAATCTCAATAAATTGAGAAATATACTATGTTAACAGATCTAAACACAAAATATTTTAATATTGCCAAATGTCCCTTAATTAATATATAGAATCAATATCATCTCAATGAAAATATTAAGGTTTTCATACAAATTGCCATGCTAGATCTAAAATTTATTAAAAAAATTCAAAACAACTAGAAAAGTAAAAACTCTTGGAAAAAAACAGATTTAAAAGGCTCACATTGTTTGAATTCATAATTTACTATAGAGGTACAAGGTTTAAGACATTGTGTTATTGGTTAAAATTGGAAAAAGTATATCCATGAAACAGAATAGTGTATTAGAACTACACCCACACTTACTTGATCCATTTATTTTGGAAAGGTGCAAAGGCCAGTCAAGGAAAAAGTAATCTTTTCTACAATTGCTATAACAATTGTGCAACCATATGTACTCAAAAGACCCTAATCCAAGAAATTTCACTACCCAAAAACAACAACAACAACAACAACAAAAAAACAAAAAAACAAACAAACAAAAAAAAACAGATCTCCAAATCAATCATGGACTTCATTGTAAACCCAAAAGTGTAAAAATTCTGGAAGATAACACAGGGGTACATATTTGTGTTTTGGGTAGAAGATTTCTTTATTATGTCATAAAATACACGATCCATTACAAGTATTAAATCATACTTTATCAAAATTTAAAACTTCCACTGTTTGAAGGAAATGTAAGGATAATGAAAGGGAAGCAAGATTAGCCACAGACTGAGAAAATTATTTGCAATAATTTTATAATACATATATATGATAAATAAGTTTATTGAGAATATATAAAAATAAGCCTTGAATACATTAAAAAGTTCCCAAAAACTAATACTAAGAAAAGAAGACACTTCAGTAAAAACTGGGCAAAGGATTTGAACAGACAGTTGACTGATAAATCATATGCATTAGAATAAATATATGGAGGAAAAATTGAATGTAACAATGATTAGGGAAATGTAAATTAAACCACCGTAGACAGCACTACACATGTACTAGCCTGGCTAAAATAGCCAAATGACCATACAAGATGTTGTTGAGGATGCAGAGCAACTCACATTCTAAAATGTTACTGGTAGGAATATGAAAATGGCGTACCCTATTGAAAAACACTTTGACATTTTCTTCTAAAGTTAAACAAAGATGTACCATAATGGCTCATAATCCCACTTCTAAGCGTTTATTTAAAAGATATGAAAATTTAAATATACATGCAAAATTTTTACAAAAATTCATGCAATATTTTTATAGGTCTTGTTCACAGCTGTCAAAATTAGAAAACCATCAAGAATTGCAGATACAAAAGATTTACATCATTTTTTTAGCTACTCATGAAAAAATAACATTACCTAATTCTAGAGCAATCAGACAGGTCACGACAAGTTTTAAAGAATGTATATAAAACAGATTAAAACTACAATGTTAAAATTACAATGTTGAAATTAGTGGTAGCTAAACATTGAACACACATGGACATAAATATGAGAACAACTGATACTGTAGACTGCTAGAAGAGTGAAGGAGGGGGATGAGGGCTGAAAAACTACCTGTCAGGTACTATGCTCACTGCCTGGGTGACACGATCTGTGCCCCAAACATCAGTATCATGCAATATTCTTATGTAACAAACCTGCACATGTACCCATAGTATCTAAAACAGTTGAAATTTAAAAATAAATTAATAAATAACAAAACTACAAGATTGAAATTAGCAACAAAATACCAATAACACCTATGCATTTAGATGGTAAAAATATCCTTATAAATAATTCATGAGCTAGGAAAGAAATTACAATAGAAAATGGAGTATTAATTTTAAAATGGAATATAAAAATATATATTCCATATGTATACATATTTTTGTGCAAGATGCTTTTCCTGGACATTCCCTGCTGTCTTTTATACATTCTTCAAGAAAGGATTGCCTATAGTTGTTCCTCGGAAACTACGGGGGATTAGTTCCAAGACCTTATGTGGATACCAAAATCTGAGGATGCTCAAATTCTTTACATAAAGTGGTATAGTATTTACATATAAGCTATGCACATTTTCCCGTATACTTGAAATCATATCTAGTTTACTTATAATGTCCAAACACAATGAAAGTGTTATATAATACAGTATAACTGTATTATTTTGTATTATAATTATTATATTATACTATTACATTATAATTATTATAATATTGTATTATATTATTTTGTATTATTCTGAATTTGTATTATTTTTATTGTTTCTTTCTGAATTTTCTCAATCAGTAGTTGGTTGAATCCATGGTTGTGAAACTCATGGACACAAAGAGCATACTGTACTTCAGAAACCACAGGAAAATTAATAATTGACATAACCACTAAATTGATAATTACATGAGCTCTCTCATATTCATTTTCTATATTCAGTTTAGTAGATATCCGTTTCTTGATAATTAGAATAGAGGTTTTGAAAATACAGATCTGAATATATATATTTACACACACACTCATGCACACCATATCTACATATATGTATACATATAGATGTCATTAGCTGGTTATTATTAATATATTATACAACTCACAAATTTGTAGTAAATTATTAGAGTTTGAAATTATCATTGTAATCCAATTTTTTAAAACATTTTTATTATTCTGGATTCCTCATTACCATTTGCAGTCAATCACTATTTCTACTTCCAGGCAACCACTGATTTACATTCTGCCTCTATGGATTTGTCTTTTCTGAACATTTCATACACATGGATTCTTACAATATGTGGTATTTTGCTTACCACTTAGCCTCATTTGTTTAGATCAATGTTTTTGAGATTCATTAATGTAAAATGTAATAACAAGTGTTAGCAAGGATGTAGAGAAACAGGTACCTTTATACATTCTTGGTGGGAATGTAAAATGGTGAAGCCACTTTGCATAAACAAATTTTGACATTTCTGAAACCTTAAATACATAAAATTCCCATATGAATCAGCAATTTTACTCCTATGTATCTACTGAAAAGAGATGAAAACATATGTCCACACAAAAGACTTTTACTTTAATATTCATAACAGCATTATTCATAATAGCCAAAGAGTGGAAACAATCCAGATGTCCCTCAACTGGTGAGTGGATAAACAATGTTGATGTGGTATGTCATAAAAATTGTAACATGATTATACTACTCAGCAATAAAATGGATATATATTTCAAAGCTGCTACTGCTATCAGATTCTTAATCTTGACAGACTGTTGCATTGTTTTACTTCATTGATGCTTATTCTGTAATGACAGGCATTCATTTCTATAAATAACATACTTTTTAATTTTACACCTCCATGAGTCTATTTAAAATGATTTTTAAATTAAAAATGGGAAACTATAAGTTTAAATTTATCATGTATTTTTGCAGTAAGAAATAATGTACTGGAGAAGCATTTAGGCACCTATGTGAAAGTAAAATCCAAAGCTTGAAACTTTTCTCATTTGAGAGCCATCATAATAGAAATTATAGTTGGTAGAAAAGTTTACTGCTCTTTGTTTTTGTACATCATGATTCAAATTAACTGCTGTTTTTCAGAGGAAAGCTTCTTATACCTAGCTACATATCACAATCTTCTGAGACATTTGTATAAAGTGTAATTTCCCGGCCTTTCATCCCCAGAGATTCTGATGAATGAGTCGGGCATGGATTTCAGCAAACTGTGATGTTAATAATCACCACAGATGATTCTAATTTAGTCAGCCTGTGGCATGTGAGAGTCACTGTTCTAAGTGAAAAAAACATCAGATACTTGCTTCTAGTGAGGACTAACATCATGCAGAATTCCAACCACAAGACTCAGTAAAATGCTGTTTAAAATATTTTAGATAGAGTATGAAGTAAAGCTGATTACCTCCAAAGACTTGCTAATTATTTTTAAGCATTATATACAGCATATACTGGTAGAAGAAAAAGAACTGCATAGCAATTCAGGTTTATGAATTTTCTGCACAATAAGAGCTAATTATAGTCTTCCTGTTTCTGAAAGAAACACATTTGCAGATAAAGCTTCATTTTGAAAAAGTGTTCTCTAATCAATGCAATCAGTCAAGTCAACAGATATTAATTGAATACCTTCTTTACACAAGATATGGTGGAAAGTGATCAGAATAATATATTTTTCTCAATTTTTAGAAAGTTTATAATCTCCTTATAGCTCTACAGCATATAGCCAAATAAATGTAGTAATTAATGCAATTTAAGTTCAGCTATTATTTTAAATAATGAACATTGAGTACTTAGTATAACTTAGTGATCAATGGTACCTCAACACTACATGTGTTATAAGTTTAATTTCAAAAAATAGGAAGTTGAAAAAAATTTTATTGTCATTATATAGACAAACAAAACAAAGATCCCCAGGTAGTAAATGATAGAGGAAGGTATGGCAGTATTTTCTTTTTTTTCTTTTTTATTTATTTATTTATTTATTATTACTATTATTATACTTTAAGTTCTAGGGTACATGTGCATAACGTGCAGGTTTTTTACATATGTATACTTGTGCCATGTTGCTGTGCTGCAGCCATCAACTCATCAGCACCCATCAACTCGTCATTTACATCAGGTATAACTCCCAATGCAATCCCTCCCCCCTCCCCCCTCCCCATGATAGGCCCCGGTGTGTGATGTTCCCCTTCCTGAGTCCAAGTGATCTCATTGTTCAGTTCCCACCTATGAGTGAGAACATGCGGTGTTTGGTTTTCTGTTCTTGTGATAGTTTGCTAAGAATGATGGTTTCCAGCTGCATCCATGTCCCTACAAAGGACACAAACTCATCCTTTTTTATGGCTGCATAGTATTCCATGGTGTATATGTGCCACATTTTCTTAATCCAGTCTGTCACTGATGGACATTTGGGTTGGTTCCAAGTCTTTGCTATTGTGAATAGTGCCGCAATAAACATACGTGTGCATGTGTCTTTATAGCAGCATGATTTATAATCCTTTGGGTATATACCCAGTAATGGGATGGCTGGGTCATATGATAAATCTAGTTCTAGATCTTTGAGGAATCGCCATACTGTTTTCCATAATGGTTGAACTACTTTACAATCCCACCAACAGTGTAAAAGTGTTCCTATTTCTCCACATCCTCTCCAGCACCTGTTGTTTCCTGACTTTTTAATGATCGCCATTCTAACTGGTGTGAGATGGTATCTCATTGTGGTTTTGATTTGCATTTCTCTGATGGCCAGTGATGATGAGCATTTTTTCATGTGTCTGTTGGCTGTATGAATGTCTTCTTTTGAGAAATGTCTGTTCATATCCTTCACCCACTTTTTGATGGGTTTGTTATAGATTCAATGCCATCCCCATCAAGCTACCAATGAGTTTCTTCACAGAATTAGAAAAAACTGCTTTAAAGTTCATATGGAACCAAAAAAGAGCCCGCATCTCCAAGACAATCCTAAGTCAAAAGAACAAAGCTGGAGGCATCACGCTACCTGACTTCAAACTATACTACAAGGCTACAGTAACCAAAACAGCATGGTACTGGTACCAAAACAGAGATACAGACCAATGGAACAGAACAGAGTCCTCAGAAATAATACCACACATCTACAGCCATCTGATCTTTGACAAACCTGAGAGAAACAAGAAATGGGGAAAGGATTCCCTATTTAATAAATGGTGCTGGGAAAATTGGCTAGCCATAAGTAGAAAGCTGAAACTGGATCCTTTCCTTACTCCTTATACGAAAATTAATTCAAGATGGATTAGAGACTTAAATGTTAGACCTAATACCATAAAAATCCTAGAGGAAAACCTAGGTAGTACCATTCAGGACATAGGCATGGGCAAAGACTTCATGTCTAAAACACCAAAAGCAACAGCAACAAAAGCCAAAATTGACAAATGGGATCTAATTAAACTAAAGAGCTTCTGCACAGCAAAAGAAACTACCATCAGAGTGAACAGGCAACCTACAGAATGGGAGAAAATTTTTGCAATCTACTCATCTGACAAAGGGCTACTATCCAGAACCTAAAAGAACTCAAACAAATTTACAAGAGAAAAACAAACAACCCCATCAAAAAGTGGGCAGTATTTTCTTTAGCTTCAAGCTTGAAAGAGTTCTTCTATATAAAGGGATATTTCAAAGTTCAAAGAAAATATACATTAGACTGAGTTAATCTTCCTTTGAAGAGGCAGGAAATAATGGAGAAAAAAGAAAGGCTTCCTAAAGCCAGAGCAGATGTACTTGAAATTTGCACAATTGGAAATAGTAGAGGACATTCAAGCAAAAGAGAATGATATGAGTAAAGATGCCAGGATAAGAACACGTTGGAGGTATTTGAGTAACATAGATGTGTTGGTTGACAAGAGCGCTTAGAAAAAGTTTAGGAGAGAAGGAAATCAAGTGTCTGCAAGGGCTTACTTCAATCTTGAATGCTGGGATAAGGAATTTGAAATTCATCTTGTGTGAATCTGGAAGCCATTTTTATTTTAACTTGGAGAACAATATGATAGACTTAACAAGTAATTACTGAACTACTATTACATACGAGGCTCCATGATAGGTACCGGGAGCAAAGACAGACAGACACAGTCATTTTTCTCATGGACTTGGGATTTTACCTGTAGTAGGATTCCAAGTGTGTTTGGATGCCATTGAGGAGCTTTATTAAGAGGCCAGAATAGTTTTAATTCTCATGTGAATAAGATCTTTTTTCTTATCTGTGGACATTGCCACTATTCTATGAAGTTGTTGGGTTAGGAAACAAAAGAATAACTAAACAAGCAAAATGATTATGAATTATAATTATCACAAAGGAAACAAACAGGGTGAAGAGATGTGGTGTCCATAGAGAGCATCTAGGGAGATGGAAAGCTGTGCAAGGCCATATGGAAGGAAAGCCATTTAAAAGTTGACAATACCATAAAACTGGAGCTTAATGAAGGAGAGGAGAAGTGATTAAAAAATGAATGTAAAAGAATCAGCAAGGGCCAGTTCATGTTAGGCTTATGACCACTGTAGGATTCCAGGTGTGTTTGTATACCATTGAAGAGTTTTAAGCAAGGGGCAGACAAGATTTCAGTTCTCATGTCAGTAAGATCCCTTAGATTCTCTGTAGAGAATGGCTCAAATTGTGGCAAGAGTAGAAGAAATGAATTAAGTCCATTTCAGGCTCAGCATGATAGTGACCTAGTTCAGGCTGGTAGTGATGCAGGGCTGGAAACACATTTTACAAAACAACTGTACCTATCAGAAACAAGAAAAGTGCTCCTTATCAATCAACCAAAGTTTCCATTTAAGTGTCTGCTCTTACAGATATGTGACCTAACATACGTGTACTAAAGAACAGGTAAAAAATTTTTATTCACTTGTGTAATTTCATATACCAACCTGGTAAGTATGTTAAAGGCTCTGTAATTTAGACTGCTTGAGTACAAGTTATGTTTCTCCACTTAGCAGTCTTAGGTAAATTACCTGGACTATCTTGATTTTAGTGTCTTCTAAATAGGTTAATAATATAATCTATATGACAGATCTTTTATGAGGATTGAATCAAATAACATATATATTTTAGAAAGCGCTAACACATAGTAAGAGATTAGTAAATGTTAGCCAAGGCCCAATGCTATATGTTGATAATTGGAAAATAAAATAAAACACAAACAAATGCTATTTATTTTATGAATAAAACAATAATATATGCTTTCTTTCTGACATTATCAGCGTACATAATAAATAATTTTTATTTACCAAAGTATATGTCATGGATATATGGATAAGAGCCCCAGCTGGCTTTCTTATTCCATCCTGGAGAATTTCCAGGCTGATTGTCTGTATCTTACATGAAAAGGGGTAGGAAAATAATATTCAAACCAAAATTTTTATATTTTTCTAATATATCATCTCCACTGTTAAGATTTGAGAATTCATTTAATTATATTTTTCTAGCCCTGATAAAATATAGTTTTACTTCTGGAAAAGCTGGAAAAAAAAGAGCACATTCTACCTGTAAGTAAAACAGTGGTATAGATGGGGAAAAAGTCTTTGCCCTAGATTTACAGTGACTTTTCCTATTCTCATTGTGGACTGGACCCTCCTCTTTCCATAGGATGGAACCATCACTAAATAGAAAGGGCAGGACTTCTCTTATTTTATAAGTTGGCTTTCCTACTCATAATAAAAACTAGTACAAAATGAATGGAAACCTTGTTACATGGGACTCCAGGAAGGGACTAGGAACTGAGCCGTATCAAATGGAGTTATTATTAAGACAAGTCAGAAGTAACAAATTGCAGAAATCAGTATTGGAAGAATAGTAACTGGTGTCCACAGCTCCGGTAATATAGGAAAAGGCCAGACCTGAAGATTCTACATGGGTTTAGGAAAAGAAACTGTTTAACATAAGATCTAGAGCTTAGACTTCAACATGGGAAGGTAGGGAGGAAGGAAGGAAATCTGAGTTTACACTTCTTGTGCTTTTTAAGTGTCTTAGGGGCAAGTTGGATGTTTGAAAATTGCAGGGCTTGGTTTACATTTACTTCCTCCTTTTCCCTGTTAGTACTACTATATATTCTTTTTACTCTTGAAGTTTGTCTCCTTCAAAACTAGTCAGAGTTGGCCCTATTCTCCAGTCCAATTCAAAAGTTTATTCCTTCATTTTTTCATTAAAAAACATTTTTTGATTTTCTGATATATGACTGGCACTGTTCTAGATTCTAGTGGCATGACACTGTGCAATAAAAAGAAGTCTTTATCCCAATCAAAATTATATTTGAGGAAAGGAAACAGAATTAACCAGACAAATATTTTAAATATATGACATGATAGATAGAGCTAAAAAAATAACCAATAGCCGAGGGGTACCCAAAGTTTGTATGTGATTAGTAGGGGTTTGCAATTTAGATAGTGGCCTGGAAAGATGTCATCGAGAAGATATTTGAGTGAAAACTTCAAAGAGAGGAGAAGGAGGAACGATCTAGGCAGAGGAAACAGTGGATGCAAAGACGCTTCAGAGCAAGTGTGGCTGGTGTGTTCAACAAGTGTGGCTGGACATTTTAGTGCATTCTGGATGCTATAACAAAATACCATAGACTGGATGGCCCGGAAACAACATACACTAACTTCTCACAGTTCTGGAAGCTGAGAAGTCGAAGGACAAGATGCAGGCTGATTCCGTGTGTGCTGAGGGCCTGCTTCCTGGTTCATAGATGGTGCCCTTTCACTGTGTTCTGACATGGTGCAAGGGGCAAATGAGTTCTCTGGGGCCTCTTTCATAAAGGCACTGTCTTGTTCAGGAGGGTTGTGCCCTCATAATCTCCCAAAAGGCCCTACGTCCTAATGCCACCAGCACGAGGGTTAGTATTTCAACGAACAAATTTTGGGGACCATAAACATTCAGTCTGTTATCCTGGGGCAGAGTAAAGGAAGAGGTATTAGGAGAAATGTCAGAATGATAAGTGACAAGGAGGAGGACACATTCTGTAAAACTTTGTAGACTGCTGTAAAAAATTGGGGTTTGACTTAAAAAACCTTTGAAAGGATTATTCCTTATTCCCACAGGGAAATACATGAACAAAACAAAATAGTGACTACAGGAAATTATTCAGAATCATTCCTGAATCATCTGCATATATGCTTACCTCCTGACTCCTAAAGTGTCTCCTCTTATCCTTTTTCTATTCGCTGTATATATAGTTAGAACAATCAATAAACGTGAGTTCATGTCCATTTAGGCATTCATGACTCAAATGCAAAATTTACATTGCTGAAGCCCCTTGGATTAAGTGATTCCAATGTGTGTTCCTTTGAAAAGACTTTCCCTTACAGGATTTTTTTTTTTTTTTTTTTTTTGTGGGTTGGAAGCTAAAACTTGAATTTCTTTGTTGATTCCAAGTCAGTTTGTAACCTCCTTCTACTGCCAGATCTCTAGCTGTGTTAGTTAATAGATTCAGTTGATATTTTCTTCAAGGTAGTATTAGTATACTTCAAGTGGTGATTACATATTGATCTTCTGTCTGACATTTTTTAATAGGTATAAGCTCTTTACCAAGGCATAATCTTTTCACAAGACCTTCAAGCTAATTAAGGGGAGCCCAGGTTTAAATGCCATACCCTATGAACTCGACCTAGCATGAGGATCAAAGGCAGTAAAGCAGCCGCTCACAACAGCAGCATTTCCAGTTATTTATGAGAGCCTTAATTTATGGAATTTTATTTTAACATTGCATTGTGTGTGGAGACTGTAAAGTCTGTTTGCAATATCCCAGTGGAAACATACAGTCACTGAGGTTTGAAATATCTTAATCTCAAAGAGTCATAAAATGCCGAGAGCACAGGGACCGCATGAAACAACAGAGGAGAGTTTCTGATATAGTGAAAGTCAAAGTACTGACTTCAACAGACAGTTTGAAAAAGAGCAGCAATTTTATGTTCTAGTTTCTAGAACACATAGCTTGATGAGAAATCTGAGGTAATGTGGTCACAATTAATATATAGGTAATATTTGCCAGAAGAAAGTATACATTTCAAAGAGTTTAATTTTGTTATGTAGATTACAACTTGGGAAAACTAAACCATGTTTTATATTGAAGTCAGTAAATAGGCATTTTGTCTTAATTCACTGCTTTTGAGAGAAGGTAGGGGATAGTAAAAGTACTGACATTCTTCCATTGATTTATTTTTAATCATAACTACATCAGGATGATATTTAACTGGAAGCAAATGAAATTCTGCAGCTGAAGGTAAAATCACATAGGATAGCATTGTGTGGGTCCAGAACTGTCCAATTTATAAACTCTTTAAGATCGTGCCTCCCTCTTTAAACACAGGAATATACAAGTAAATACATGAAAACATTGTTGAGAGGATTAATTAAGTTAATGTGTTTATGGCATCTGAAAAGTATCTAGTAAATATGTTAAAGTCTCTATAGATATTATTATTTATTACAGTTATAGTGTTCATTTTATAGTTAATTACGGTCTTTGTAATATTTATTGGCTCAGAGAAAGATTATCTATCAATCTTCATTGGCAGGTAATATTTTATCATGCCTAATTAAGAGGTTTCCACACCTGGATCAAAATAAGGAACATTTAGGGAGACAAACACACTGATGCCTGGTCACATTCCAGATCATATGAAATGGAATCCTAAGGGCCTGCATTTTTAAAGAGATCCCCAGTTAATTCTAAGGTAGTGAGGCTTGAAAATCATTAGTCTAACCTACATTGTTCTTACTTTCGATTAAACCCATTTCCCCCACAGTTCTGTCATTAGTGGATGTAGCGAATAGCTAATCCACTTTTGCCAAATACCTTTACACATGCATAAAGTCCACTAGAGTGGATTTTAATAGTCTCTCAATTGCCCATCTATTACTAATTCAGTTCATTGTAAAATCCAAGACAAGCAAGAAAATGATGAGCTAATTTTGCAGATGTTTTCATTTGACAAATGAGGACAGTGAGGCTGAGAGAAATGAGATGACTTGACTATGGCCTCTGGTGAGGTGGTGACATTCTTGTAAACTTGAGAATACATGCTCCTGTCTTCACTGTACAGTGTTCTTTGCACTGTGCTGCATAACTTGAATTTGTTTATCATTTTCTAAGTCTTCTTTACTCTAGTCCTTTTCAAAATTCAGCATCTGTGCCAAGCTTTAGATGAATAGTATGCTTAGAGAATTACCATGCAGTTTCTCTAATCCATGCAGTATATTTCCTTTTTTATCATTCTTGCTGATTCAGACTACAATCTGGAGTGATCACTAGATTTTTCTTTGCTAGGTTAGCATTTTTAGCATTCGGTCCTCATTGTGGCTGTAGTATATAGTTTCTCCTTCTTTCCACTTTAAACAATACTGTGTTTCACATTTTACCTTATCATTTTTACACATTTCTTTATACTTGTGACCTCAAACTAAATGTTATTTGACAAATAATCAATAATTTTTATATTTCTTATTACAAAAATAAAAGTCTATTTATATTTTCTGATTTCCAATTTTACGCATTCAAATCACCTGAAATGTATGAAGTTTTCACTTCTTATTCAAATCACTGGTGTCTTTATAAATGGATTTTAATAAAAATCTTTACCCGTCACGGACTCTGACATACACAAGAGATTTAACTTCTTTTATAATTTAAATTCGCTGTATTTCCTTATTCAAATTAATTTTATATTGTTTCTCATCATATTTTTATAATTTTGGTAATGCTGTATAAGCTCCGTCTAGTGATCAAAATAGTACCTAAAAATCCTATGTTTATTAAATCAAAGACACCATAAGCTACCTTATCCTGGAAGACCTAGTTCTACATCTATTTCAATGAAATTAATTAAAATACTCATAACTTTTTTATTGAAATGTTTTCAAAACTTATATTTAAGCCAAAGGAGCCTAGCATGTTAATATAATAAATTTGAATTTGGGGGCCAACATATATTTGTGGTGAAATAAAATACTATTAAATAAATGACAAATAATGTTTTAAAATGTCATTTACTTTTTTTGTTTGTTTGTTTTGCTATTTCTGCTTTTCAGACCACACACTCTTTGACCCTGTTATTCAGAAAAGTGAATGTCAGGCTGAATAGCAAACTCAACTACAAATCTCCAGTTTAGGCTGTATCCTAAAGTTTGATATAAAAATCTCTTCAGCATGCATTAAGAAGTGACTTTATCAATATTGAGAGAAAATAGATTTTGCTAATTAAAGGAGCAAGCACAAGTAAATATACGAGTGTGTTAAATAGCATTAGCATAAAAATCATTTTGACTCTGAAAGAAGAAAAATTGTATGGATTTTATATCTGTAACTTTTTATTACATGATAAAGTATAGAATATACTCTGAAAAATATATTCCATATACTTTTAAATCCCATCCTTAGCTTCTGTTTTCAACTTTTTCTAATTATAAGAATTCTTTGCATATTCTGAAAACAACCTCTTGGTTGGTATTGGTATTGCACATATTTATTTCATCCTATGGATTGTCTTTTAATTCTTTTAATGATATCTTTTGATGAACTGAAGTTGTTTGTCTTAATATAGTCAAATATATCCAGGATTAACAGTTTGTGTCCTGTCTTTGAAACCAACCTTTGCCTCCTTCTGGGTTATGAAGATATGTGCTTATGTTTTCTTCTAAAAGTTTTATTGTTTTACCTCTAATATTTACGTATCCTATCCATTTGGACTTAATTTACACAATATTGTGAAGTGGGAGTCAGGGTTCAGTTTCCATATATAGTTACCCAATTGACAGCAAATATTTACTGGAAAAACCTTCCATTCTTCACTGCACTGCATTATAATCTTCGTCATAAATTCAGATAATATACATGAATGGATTGTTTCTGCACTTTCTACTCTGTTTCATGTGCCTCTTTGCTTCCCTTGCACTGATGCCACACTGGCTTAATTAGTTTTGTGGTTTGTAATGGGCCTTGATATTTGGTGGTTTAAGTCTTCCAGCTTTTTTTTTTCTTCAAGATTAACTTGTCTATTCTTGGACCTTTGTATGTTCATATAAATTATAATATAAGTTCACCATTTATCACAAAAATGTCTGCTATAATTTTTTAATGCAACTGTGTTGATTCAAGAGATTATTTTGGTTATAATTTACATACTTAATATTAAGTCTTCCAACCCACAAATATGGCATCTCTTTTCAATTATTTATTTAGCTGCCAGCCCCATCAGGTAGGAAGATTTCTGTACTGCAGATAGCTGTCTTACTCAAGGGGATGGTACCCTTTGCAAGGTAGGCACACAGCTAATATATGAGGAATGAAAGAATATAAAGACCTAGACATATCAATCAACTCTGGGATCACATCAGTTCCCCATGGCATCAGTCAAGGCTGTCACAGCACCTACATTAAAGCTCTGCTTCCTCTTCTACGTAATTTTGTTTCCTTCCCTCTTCCCCTTTCTTTTGTATGTTGTTGTGAGACATTATGTTGTATGGACTTTGGCAGATATTTTGTGATTGTAAAGGAGAAACAGAGAGGAAGCGAAGGGGCAGGGGAGGAAGACACAGAGAGACAGAGAGGGAGGGAGATCTGCATAGAAGCCTGCACAAAGTCCTAACACACTGAGCTATGGTATTGTCCAAAGCTGAGGACATGTATCTCTAGGAGGGTTGGTAGGTAAGATTCACTAATAAACCATTTAAATCACTTTAGCCATTTCTTTTACTTACAATGAAAAACTATCTAATGGAAATGACTTCTGAATGAGCTTAATTTTCAACTTATATGTTTGGATAGGAACAGAAAAACTTCCAGAATTCTGACTGAAATCTAGACTCATGCCGTATATCATATTTTCTGTTCCTCCAATTGAGTTTGCTTTTAAATAAAACTGGAACAGAGTGACTTTTTAAAAATTGAATTAGTGATTATGATTTTATATCTAAGATTGTTCAGCTCTTATTTTTGTATAATTTTAATAAATCAACAGAGGTTTTCTAAGCAAATATTACCACATTTATTGTTTTATTTTCAATAAAAAAAGTACTTGCGATCAAAATTCAGATACACATTTAATGGAGCATACTCCTCCCTTTTAACTAGAGCAGGTAGCAAAACATTTGCCCAGGTTTGAGGAAGCATGAGCATAACAATTCAATTTTTGCTTGTTTGATTTTATTACTCTGCAATCAGTGCAAATAATATCTATGAAGTCAAGATTTCAATTAAGAGGAGACTTTCTTTTGCTTTCTTGGTGCTTTATGGAAGCAAACCCTAAATCAGTGGCTTCTGCAGAGTAGGGTATCTTTCAGGTTAAAATATTACAGTACTTGGTCATCATATATTTTTACAATTTTAGATTTGTTAATAGGGAGGGGAACGGGAAGGAGGCAAGACCTCGGTATTTGGGGATCTACTGTTTTACTGTATACAAGTTTGTTTTCTGCATCTTACAGGAATACTTCTGCATTTTATTTTTTATCATATCATCACTGGGCCACTCAATGTTTACTGACCTTAATGTCCTAGAATCTGCCCAATATGATTAGTATTTCTTTCTGTTAGAGACGGGGGGATAAGGAGAATAAAAAGTTGCATCTGTCTCCTAAATATGAGTTAGTCTCAAATGTAAATAATTTTGCAAGCATTAGGTCCTTCTGGTCTTTCCTTTGCTATTACTCTTTGCAAGTAAGCTATTCTTTTAAATTTCAGAGGACTTTAAAGGGCCAGGGCTGAGAAAGCTGTCTAGTGTTGCTTGTTTTTAGTATGCTTAGTTTTCTTCTACTATGGAATTAAAATAATATTGTCTATTATTTTTCTACATTTACTTCATTCATATTTTCTTTATTTTAGTGCAAGCACCTTAAGGTGATGAAATTAAAGCAATTCAAGGATGTGTCATATTCACTTATTTTAATTAAATGATATTTCAAGAAGATAGCTAGGTATAATTGGAAGTCTTCCATCACATTCTTTTTATAAATGTGTGTGCCAGTTGTATAACTTGTATTACTAAGTGCCATTCATTTCCTTCATTATCTTTCAGAAGACATGTTAGAACGTGTAAGGAGAAAGAAAAGATCCCAAGGAGCTTATGTCAGACAAATTAACATGCAACCAAGTGAGAAACACAGGTTGATGGGTAGACTTTTTATGAAAGTGCTTCAGAATCTAAAATTTTGAAGAGGCTGGGTGCGGTGGTTCACACTTATAATCCCAGCACTTTGGGAGGCCATGGTGGAAGGATCACTTGAGTCCAGGAGTTTGAGACCAGTCTGGGTAACATGGTGTAACCCTGTCTTTATAAAAAATACAGAAAATGAGCCTAGCATGGTGGCATGCACCTGTGGTCCCAGTTAGTCAAGAAGCTGAGGTGAGAGGATTGCTTGAACCAGGTAGCGGAGGTTGCAGTGAGCCAAGATTGTACCACTGCACTGTAGCCTGGGTGACAGAGAAAGATCCTGTCTCAAAAAAATTTTTTTTGAAGACAAACTTAAGAGCTTTGTAACATATTTGAGGACTTACTCATTTGATTATTTTTCAAAATAACATTTATCAGGCACCTATTATATGCTATGCAATGTAGTGGTTTTAATAATTTAAATATTAATATTAAAATCAAATAGCTACCTTAAAAAATGCTTACATTGTTACTAGCAGTGTGTTATATACTATGGGGCATAGTTCAGCAATGAAAGGAGAGAGAATTATAGGATATACTTCCAGAGCAAAGAAGTAATCAAAAATTCCAAAATTAGAACATAGTGGGAAAATGTCATTATCACTTTAGTATAGAATTCATCTATATTTTAATATAGATAATGACGCACTGATAGGTTTTGACTGTTATGTAATGAGATTAATATATAAACCCAAACATGAATATTAACATTGAGCTCTATAAAGCAGTTTTTTT
>NW_012103710.1:2045343-2046837 GCF_000951045.1 Mandrillus leucophaeus
TTTTTTTTTATCACTTGAAAATCTAGCATCAAAGCCAATTCAAAACAAAAACCATATTTGTGTGCTTGTACATCCCGTAGAAATATCTTGACACAAGTATTTATTGCTCCTTGGTAAATTTGAGGGAGAATATTTATTCTAATGCAGAAATTGTAAAATATCCCATCCACTCAGTGAAAATTCTTTTCCTCTCTAGTTACTATTGTAATTGTCATCTATTTGGCTCCTTCTAGGTAATAGTAGCTACAAAGGAAAACTTGGCAAATAATACTTTTTGAGATTTTAATTTCCTTTTGGAACTTAATTCAAGAACTGAAGTTCTAAAATATAATAATTATTAACATTTTTATTTTGTTTTGTCACTGAAAAATATATAATGGCTTCATTTTAAAATGACAAATGGAAATTACAGTTCATACAGGGAAATTATAAATATTTCCATGGGCAAAATTTTCTTAGAATTAACTATATTCAACTATACAACTGTGATTAAAATAAAGTTAGAATGGTGGCATATAATTCTTGGTGATTTGTGGAAAAGGCCTCTGAAAGCAGGGAATTTCAAATGCTTTCGTTAGTTCCAGCTGCATTTTTGGTTGTTTCTCTCAGATTGTATTTAACTGGGACCTTTAGTTAAAGTAAGTTTTCTAGCAATAAATACTTAAGTTTCATAAGTAAGAAACTTGTTTTTCTCTTTTGCTTATTTCATACTTCATTTTTAAAATTCTCAACTCCTTCACATGCTCTGTCTCCCTCAATACTCACCTGAAAATTTTGAATTCTCTTATCTTTTGGTCACTAAACCAGTCAACCCAGAACCATTTGTATCTTTAGCCTTTATTTGTTTCTGTTTATGAGTAGATTTCCCTGTCTCTTTCAAAGACCAGCCTATATACTTGTGTTCTGAGTACCATTCTCTTTTATCTTTTGGACATTTTGTTTCTATGTTACCTCCATTATCTCTGTTCCTTCATCAGTTTCTCTGTACCTAATAATCTTCCCCATCAGATGTCACCAAAATGACAAATTAGGAGATACCACACCTATCTCCCTCCACCACACAAAAAAGTAGACAGCTATACGTAAATAAGAATTGCCTTGGGAATGCTGAAGAGCCCATTTAAGAATCAGTAGCAGCACAGTGATGCAATATCTATATCTATATCTACATATATATGTATAACTACATATATGTATATATACATACATACATGTGTATATATATACATACATGTGTGTGTATATACACACATACATGTGTGTGTGTGTGTGTGTGTGTGTATATATATATATATATATGAAGAAGACCCACATAGAAAAGACCACTGGTGAGATAAGCATACCTGAGACTCCAGGGGATGGCTCAAAACAAAGGAGAAAGTCAGATACTATCAATTTCAGCCATGTGGTGGAAGACCTAGAGGTCCTGAGCGACTTGCTTCACAGAGGACTCTGACTTCTTTTGAGACTGAGGGAATGACAGCCATTTTTTTT
>NW_012103710.1:2046887-2048626 GCF_000951045.1 Mandrillus leucophaeus
TAATCCCAGCACTTTGGGAGGCTGTGGTGGAAGGATCACTTGAGTCCAGGAGTTTGAGACCAGTCTGGGTAACATGGTGTAACCCTGTCTTTATAAAAAATACAGAAAATGAGCCTAGCATGGTGGCATGCACCTGTGGTCCCAGTTAGTCAAGAAGCTGAGGTGAGAGGATTGCTTGAACCAGGTAGCGGAGGTTGCAGTGAGCCAAGATTGTACCACTGCACTGTAGCCTGGGTGACAGAGAAAGATCCTGTCTCAAAAAAATTTTTTTTGAAGACAAACTTAAGAGCTTTGTAACATATTTGAGGACTTACTCATTTGATTATTTTTCAAAATAACATTTATCAGGCACCTATTATATGCTATGCAATGTAGTGGTTTTAATAATTTAAATATTAATATTAAAATCAAATAGCTACCTTAAAAAATGCTTACATTGTTACTAGCAGTGTGTTATATACTATGGGGCATAGTTCAGCAATGAAAGGAGAGAGAATTATAGGATATACTTCCAGAGCAAAGAAGTAATCAAAAATTCCAAAATTAGAACATAGTGGGAAAATGTCATTATCACTTTAGTATAGAATTCATCTATATTTTAATATAGATAATGACGCACTGATAGGTTTTGACTGTTATGTAATGAGATTAATATATAAACCCAAACATGAATATTAACATTGAGCTCTATAAAGCAGTTTTTTTCAGAACTATCAAAATATTATGTCACTTTTGACCTATTTACAGAAGCTGAAGCTCTTTGAAATCCTGCTAGTCTCAATAATGTCAAATTTATTTAGAAGATAGACCATAAGTTTTGAACTATCACTGAATATAAACTAGTGAATAAGTAATTAATGTAGTTGAGTAAAGCCACATTTATTTGATATCAAGGTGTGACTGTATTGTGGTTGGCTGCACCAGGCTTGCACATGTGCTAGGAGGCCTGTGTGATGGCTCAGAGCATTGTGGGATATAGAAATTGGAGGCAGGGTAATCCAGCAAGATAATATAATGCCCTGGGATACATCTGTTTGTAAGGCAAAGTTGGAGTAAGGTGTAATCATAAGGCAGTATATTTAAAGATACATAATGTATTTGCTGGGCTAAAGAAATTTGGGTAGGACTTAGTGTTTGTTTGTTTGTTTTTGAGACAGGGTCTCGCTCTGTCGCCTAGGAGTCTGGAGTGCAAAGGTGCGATCTTGGCTTACTGCAATGTCTGCCTCCGGGGTTCAAGTGGCTTTCCTTCCTCAGCCTCCCAAGTAGTTAGGATTACAGGCGCCCACCACCACCCTCAGCTAATTTTTGTAGTTTTAGTAGAGACAGGCATTTCACCATGTTGGTCAGGCTGGTCTTGAACTCCTGACCTCAGGTAATCCGCCCGCCTCACCCTCCCAAAGTGCTGAGATTACAGGCGTGAGCCACCTCACCCAGCCCAGGATTTAGTGTTTTTTAATATGGGAAAGAGTCTTATATACTATGCTTTCTAGGAGCTAGAAGTTGTACTGGAGAACACACACATTCGCTTTTAACATGTATTAGATGCTTCATAAAGTCTAAAATCTATAAAGACATTGTTTTTTTTTTATCACTTGAAAATCTAGCATCAAAGCCAATTCAAAACAAAAACCATATTTGTGTGCTTGTACATCCCGTAGAAATATCTTGACACAAGTATTTATTGCTCCTTGGTAAATTTGAGGGAGAATATTTATTCTAATGCAGAAATTGTAAAATAT
>NW_012103710.1:2052651-2075690 GCF_000951045.1 Mandrillus leucophaeus
TGTACTTTCTATTTCTCTTAATATTCAAGATTAAACATCTTTTCATTATTTAAAAGTCATTAGTAGTTGACTGTGGAAATGCCTGTGCAACTCCTTTGCTGATGTTTTAATGTTGAAGATTTTTATTTCTTACTGATTTGTAAGGGCTTTCTGTTTTTGATATTAGTAGTCTGCGATGTCGTTATATGTAGCAAGTACCTTCTGCCAGATTGTGGCTTGTTTTTTTTTTTTTATTTTCTGTTGACAAACAGAAATTCCTAATTTTAATATAACCAAAATATCATTTTTAAGCTTATGATTAAAATATTTGAACTTTGTTTAAGGATCTGGCTACTCGTCTTATATATATATTTTACTATACTGTCTTATTAGATTTAAGTTTGCTTTTTATATTTAAATCCATGTGTAATGGAGTCTTTTTACATAGGATGTAAGTATCTATTAATTTAGTTGGTGTATAATCAATTGTCTTAGCACTATTTAACAAGTAGTTCCATACCATACTGCAATGGTGTGCTATGACCCATCTAATATAGGTAATTTGTTCACATAAGCATGACTGTATATGTGGTTTCTATCCCATTCCATTTATTAATTTGTCTCTTCTACCACACTTTTAAAATAAATATATCATTTTTTGAGACAGAGTCTCACTCTGTCACCCAGGCTGGAATACAGTGGCATGCTCTCAGCTCACTGCAAACTCCACCTCCCTATTTCAAGCAATTCTCATGCCTCGGCCTCCTAATAGATGGGACTGCAGGCATGAGTCATCATGTTTAGCTAATATTTGTATTTTTGTAGAGATGGGGTTTCACCATTTTGGCCAGGCTGGTCTCAAACTCCTGACGTCAAGTGGTCTGCCCGCCTTGGCCTCTCCAAGTGCTGGTATTACAGGCATGAGCCACCAGGCCTGGCTTAAATAAATGTATCTTACATACATAGTATCAAAATAAAGTGTGACGTGTTTCCTCAGTTTTCTATCAACTCTTAATAGTGTTTTGGCTGTTGTTGGGCTTGGATTATGCTTTTGAATTTTGGAATCGGCTTACTAATTCTGTGAAAAATACTTTTAGGACATTGATTAAAATTTATTAAAATTGCTTTGAATATGGAGATCAATCTGCAAATATGTCTTTTTTCTAGGATATGGTGTCTTTTTGTGAATATGGTATTTAGATTGATTTCAATTTCTTTTAAAAAGTTCATTATAGAATTCATGAATTATATGTACTCTTAAAAGATGTATTCATAGATTATATTTTAATTGTTATTGGAAATGGAATGCCATTTATAATTACATTTTCTGTTTATTAGTGGTGTGTAGAATTCCAATTAATTTTTACCTCTTAATTTTTGTTCAGCCACATTTCTAAACTCTAACTAAGACAATTAATTAATTTAATTATTTTAAACAATTGAAATATTTTTTATTGTATTTTCTACCAGAAATTATACTTTTGTTTCTTTCTTTAAAAATATTTAGAATAGTAACTTCAGCAAGATAGTAGAATAGAAAGTCCCAGGCCTCAATCGATCATATAAATGCCATGAGCCAATAACTTTATGGAAGGTTTAGAAACCAAGTAAGAAGTTGCAGTACTTCAGATGAGCACAAAACTGAAACAAAACACATTGGTAAGAAGAGCAATTTTATTTTATCCACAGCAACCCTTCCTAAGTCAGCACAACAACATGCTGATCAAAATTGCCTTGACTTATGATTTCTCCCTCCTGAGAAAAAGGAAGTAGAGTATGCTTCCAGTGTCCCAAACTTTCAGTGTGGTGCCCAAGGGGCAGGCTCAAACAGAGTGCTCATGAAACTGGCAGAGATCATAGTTACCAGTGAAGAATTGAAAACATTTGCTCTAAGATCCAGGACGAAGTAAGGATGTCAACACTTGTGATTTCTGTTCAACATAGTACTGGAAATTGTAGCCAAATCAATTAGGCAAGAAAAAGAGATGAGGGACATGCCAACTGGGAAAAAAGTAAAATTATCTTTGTTTCAAATGATATGATCTTATGTCTAAAAAACCCTACAAAAATCTTTTAGAACTAATAAATACAGCAAAGTTACAGGATACAAAATGAACATGCAAACACCAGTTGTATTCCTATACAATAGTAATGACCTATCTGAATACAAAATGAAGAAACAATTTCATTTACAGTAGAAACAAAAAGGATAAATTATTAGGTATAAACATAATCAAGGAGGTAAGTAACTTATACAAAAAAACTATATAACATCAATGAAAGTAATTAAAAAGACAAAAACAAATGGAAAGCCCTTAATGTTCATAGATTGGAAGAATTAATTTCTTAAAATGTCCATACTACCTAAAGCAATTTACAGATATATTGAAATCCCCATCAAAATTTAAGTGGCATTTTCTTTTATAGAAATGGGAAAAAAATTCTAAAATTTATACGAAACCACAAGACCCTGAATAGTCAAAGCAATTTTGAGAAAGAACAACACAGCTAGAGACCTCATACTTTCTGATTTCAGAATATATTACAAAGTTATAGGATTAAAATAATATTATACTGTGTTTACCATTTATAGCCGTTTTATTGGCCTCAAAACAGACATAGACCAATGGAACAGACTAGGGATTCCAGAAATAAACCCACCCATATTGGCCAACAGATCTCTGACAGGCATGTTAAGAATTCACAATAGAAAAAGAATAGTCTCTTCAACAAATGGTACTGGGAAAACTGTATATTCATGCACAAAATAATACACAAAATAATAAAATCGTACCCTTTTCTTACACTGTACAAAAATCAACTTACATTGAATTAAGTATTTAAATGTAAGATCTGAATCTATAACATTTCTAGAAAAAATAGGTGAAAACCTTCATGATTATGATCTGGATAGAGATTTTTTTGATATGATACCAAAAGTACAGGAAACAAAAGCAAAAATAGCAAGTGAGGCTATATCAAAATAAAAAGCTTCTGCACAACAAAGCTTCTACATGTTTCTACTTATATGAGTTATTTAAAATAGTCAAACTCATAGAAACAATGAGTAGAATGATGATTTTCAGGGTTAAATGAGAAACTACTGTTCAATGGGTATAAAGTTTCAGTTATACAAGAAAAAAGTATTATTTCTGTAGAACATTGTTTTCATTACTTTGTGTTCCATGTATTACATTGTATAAATCACATGTATAAGAGATGATTCTTTAAGTTCTCCTTTCATGAAAAATTCAAGATATTGTTATTTCTTTGAAACATTGTGTTTACAGTTCTGTATTGCATGTTACAGACTGTGTAATGACCAAGTCATAAAAATGTTTCTAAGAGTGATAATTTTGTGAATGAATCAGAATTATATAATTTCTTTGAAACATCATATTTAGCCCTGTCCTATATGCTATATATACTCTAAAGATACATGTATAAAAGACAAAGGAATAAAAGATGTTTCTGAAAATACTTAAAGATATTTATTTGTTTCTGAAATGTAATTGGTAAAAACTGATTTATACATAGGTTACACATACTTGCATACCTTAATGTTTTAAAGTATTAACAAAGGCCAGTTGTGGTGACCAATCTAGGCAATATGGCAAAACCCCATCTCTGGAAAAAATATTTCTAAAAATAGCACCTATAGTCTCAGCTACTCAGGAGGCTGAGGTGGGAGAATCACCTAAGCCTGAGAAAGTCAAGGTTGCAGTGAGCCGTGATCGTGCCACCGCACTCCAGCCTGAGTGACAGAGCGAGACCCCGTCTCAAAATAAATAAAATAAATAAAATAGTATTAACAAATATAGGCTGCCCTCAACTTTGCATGTTTTCCATATGAAACATTTCAGATACCAGGCTCCTGACAACATAATTCAAATTTAAGTTACCATAGTATATTAACTGCAAATAATTGCCAAGAGTACTAACATCATTATTTCTTCAGTCTACAAATCACAGATGAGCAACATGATCATTTTCCAATCACATCACTTATTTCAGTGTCTATTGGCGACTGGTTACTGCAGTCTATTATTCAATCCGTCAACAGGTAGGAAAGCACATAGTTATATTGCCTTTTTTCTCCCAGTGGTGAATCATGTGACATTTTACAATACAGAAAAATAAAATAAAATATCAGGCTGGAAGCGGTGGCTCACGCATGTACTCCCAGCACTTTGAGAGGCCGAAGCAGGCAGATCACCTGAAGTCAGGAGTTTGAAACCAGCCTGGCCAACATGACGAAACCCAGTCTCTACTAAAAATACAAAAATTAGCCAGGCGTGGTGGTAGACCCCTATAGTCCCAGCTACTTGGGAGGCTGAGACATGAGAATCGCTTGAACCCAGGTGTCAGAGGTTGCAGTAAGTCGAGATTACACCTCTGCACTCTAGCCTGGGCAACAGAGTGAGACTTCATTTTTAAATAAATAAATAAATAAATAAATTAATTCAATTAAATTAAATATCAAATTTTCCAACCAAGAGGGAACTGCAGCAAATATTAAAACTGAAAATACTAGAAGTGAAATTTGAATAGAATGTAGATGGAATTATAGAATAAATAATGACTGTGGCAATGCTATGCCACCGTTCAATGAAGCCTTGCCTGGTTATGAAGACTTATCTTAGTAAAGGTGAACTTATTAAAGTAAATTAAGGAAGTAGTTGTAACGAAAGGTTGCAGATGCCCCAGAGGAAGTGATGCTAGGAAAACTTTATACTAAAGAACTTTTCAAAATATAAAAGCACAAATATTACATTTTCAAAATGATTCCAAACTTATGAAGAAGTATAATTCTCATACACATGTAGAAAATGCTCACTCTGTAAGTTTCATGAATAGAAAAAGGCAAGCACCATTCAAACTACTCTTAATTATCATGAAATACTATGCAGCCATAAAAAGAATGAGATCATGTCCCTTCCAGGGACATGGATGGAGCTGGAGGCCATTATCCTTAGCAAACTAACACAGGAACAGAAAACTAAATACCACATATTCTCACTTATAAGTGGGAGCTAAATGATGAGAACACATGGACACATAAAGGGGAATAACACACACTGGGGCCTATTGGAGCAGGGAGGGTGGAAGGAGGGAGAGGATCAGGAAAAATAACTAGTGGATATGAGGCTTAATACCTGGATGCTGAAATAATCGGTACATCTCCCCCCATGACGCAAGTTAACTTATGTAACAGGCCTGTACATATACCCCTGAACTTAAAATAAAATTTAAAAAGAAAACACTTTAATTCTCAATGTTTCTAATGTTTTAGTGTTCTAAATAAATACTAGTTTTATTTCTGTTTTCCTGCACATTTATAACAGAAAGTAAGAGTTTCTAATGTTTTAACTAAAAGTTTCACAAGTCACAAAATAATAATACATTTCCAATGGATTATTAACAATGCTTTGCCAGGTTTCAGCTTGAATGGTCCCTCACTACCATACTAAGTGAGGACTACCTTATACATCTCTGCGACTGTTATCTCATTCAACATTTTCATTACTCTAGACATATCTCTTGTCATCTATCCTGTCAAACTCTGCATAAGCACTAGATGCAACCACTGTTCTGATTTCCCTTAGCATGGCCTGTTCTCATATTTCATTTAAAGAGCATCATGCAATATATACACTTTGTTTCTGAATTATTTTGCTAAACATAATGTTTTTGAGATTCCTTTATGTTTAAAAAATGTATAAGTTTTTATTTTTAGTTCTTTTATTTTCTTGTATGCTATATCACAATTTGCTTACATACTCACTTCAAGATTTTTTTTTCCAGTTTTTGATTACTATGAATAAAACTGCTGAGAATATTCCATACAAGTATTTGTTTTTGGACATTTGTTTCATATCCTTTTTTCAAATATGTAGGAATAGAAACAGTAAGATACAGTATAAGTAAAGTTTCATATTATTTTCAAAAATGCCAAAGTCTTTAATAAATGGTTGTAAAATTGTAAACTACCCACCATTATTTTATAAAAAGTCAAAGTGTTCTACCTCTTCATCCATATTTCATATTGTCCTTTTTTTTAAAAAAAAATGTAGCCATTCTAAAAAGTTTGTTTTGGTATAATTTTTATTCATTTTAATTGAAGAATAAAACAGCTGCATATTATTTTTTGTTTATTTGATATTTGCATATCTTATTTTGCTATTGACAAATTCAAAATTTTATTATTTGAAAAAATTAACGAAAATAAACTTGTGCTTCCAGAATATTTTTGCTTCTTGAAAAGCAAACTGAAAAACTACGTAAGTTTACAGCATACAGAGGTTAACTGAAAATGCTGCTCAAGGCCTAAAGGCAAATAGCTCGGTGCTGCTGGCCCTCCTCCTCTCCAAGTTAAGTGTGGATCTGTATCTTATCACATATGACTGTAACTCATTCATTGCAAACTATTCTATTCCAGAATTCCCATGGGATATACTAAAGTAGAAAATCTTCTGGTGAAATTAATAAACAATAAAGGAGAAGATATAAATAAACAACATTAAGAATGGAAGGGGGTCATAATTACATATAAACAGATTTAAAACATGGCAAAGTTCTATAGCAAACAGAAAAAATTGAAGGAAATTGTGATGATAATAATAAAGATATACGTTTTAATAAAACATTGACTGTCCCTCTAACATTTCTATAAATAAGAAGAATCAGAATTAGACAAAAAATATTTCACAAGCAATCACAAGGTCCAGATGTAGAGATAGTTCTACCAGACTTTCAATCTTTTATACATATTTCAGTGAACAGGAGAGGAAATATTCCTCATTTATTAAAGGCAACATAAACTTACTATCAAATGCAAATGTGGACAGGAAAAAAAAAGCAACAGGAAAAGAACAGGCCAATCCAAATACTACCTAATGAAGCCCTGCACCAAGTTCCTAGAAGCTCCAGGAAATCTAATAATTTGGCTGCCTGCTAGAAATAAACTCAAATTCCTCCAAAGGAATATAACAAAATCCAGAGTTTCAAAAATACATAATTTATAATGTCCAGTGTATAATCAGAACTTTAAATACATATAAATGAAAAGGAAAATTTGACCCAGAGCCAAGAGAAGAAGTTTCATAACTGCTTTTCTAAACCATATATGAAAATTAGACTTCAAAATGTAAATTGCTATGGAATTACTAAGGGTTTATGTAGATTAATAGTGAAATTTTTTCTAGTTTATTAATATGAAACTAACTTGATACTATGAATTCTAATTTGATTAATCATGGGAGCTCAAATTTAGATTTAACTATCAGTCATAACACAAGAAAGCAGCTTAATCTCTCTTTTCCTCCTAAAACATTCAGAAAGGAATTAGACATCTGAAAGAAACCCCCAAATAACCTATACTTCCAAAATTATTCTAGATAGTTAACCTATGAAATTACAGTTAATGTGCTATTTTCTCTAGTACATTTTATGTGCATATTAATATCAAACAAGATAAATATCTGTTCTAAATGTAGAGTTTGTAGACAAATAAGGGGCATCAGCCAAAATTTATTTAAATTTATTCAAGCTAAAATGATTAAAGGTTAAAGTATTAACAAATCTTTCTTCATTGCTTTGCATTTTTCTGGTTTATTGCTATTCCTAAGGTGATTCTTTAAATTATGGAGAATTAGTGTATATATGCTAGAGGAATGAAAATGTTTTCCCTTGATACATTGATTTATGTTAATTGGCATATTACCTTGAACATAAGGCATGTTGAACATAAGTTGAATGATATTATTTTTCACAACCTGTAATAATGAAATAACTGAATCATGGTTATTCCTTTCAATAAATGTTTACATGCTATAGAAAGGTTGTAAAAGCTCCTGCAAATTTTGCTACATTTTGTACATGTTATTCTATTTTTTTAATTTTTGAGGTTTATTTTTCATTCACAAAATATGTTAGTTTCCTGAAAAATTATGTTTCATTTTTGTGGGTACACAGTAAGTATATATATTTATGGGATACATGAGATATTTTGATGCAGGCATATGAAATTTAGTAACCATATCAGGGTAGATAGGGTATCCATAACTTCAAGGACTTATCCTTTCTTTGTGCTACAAACAATCCAATTATACTTTTAATTATTTTTATGTGTACAATAAATGATTGACTATAATCACCCTGTTGTGCTATCAAATGCTAGCTCTGATTCAGCCCATCTGACTATATTTTTGAACCCATTTATTGCCTCCACTTAACCCCGCTCCATCCCACTACCCTGCCCAACCTCTGGCAAGCATCATTCTATTTAATTTCTTCTATAAATGTTTTATAATTTTTATTCTAGAGATCATTCACCTCTTTGGTTAAATTTGCTCCCAGGTATTTAATTTTCTATGTGGCTATTGTAAAAGGGATTACTTTCTTGATTTCTTTTTCAGATCGTCCACTGTTGTCATACAGAAATGCTACTGATTTTTGTATGTTGATTTTGTATCTGCAGACTGAATTTGTTTATCAGTTCTAATAAATTTTTGGTCGAGTCTTTAGGTTTTTCCAAATATAGGATTATATCATCTGAAAGCAAGCATAATTTGATTCCTTCGTTTCCAATTTGGATGCCCTTTATTTCTTTCTCTTCTCTGATTGCTGTAGCCAGGACTTTGAGTACTGTGTTGAATAACAGTGGTGAAACTGGGCATCCTTCCCTTGTTCCAGATCTTAGAGGAAAGACTTTCAGTTTTTCCCCATTCAGTATTAAGTATGATACTAGCTGTAGGTTTGTCATATATTACTTTTATTATCATTGTATTGAGGTCTGTTTCTCTCATTAGCATTAATAATATTTGCTTTGTATATTTGGGTGCTACATTGTTGGGTCCATCCATGTATTTACAATTTTTATATCCTTTTGCTAAATGAATCCTTTTTTAATTAAATAATTAGCTTCTTTGTCTCTTTGATTAGTTTTTGCCTTGGTATCTGTGTTTTTCAGGAGTAGATGTAAGAGCAGAGTAGATAAAAGAGCTTAAGTAGATATTCTTATATCTTAATATAAGAATAGGATTATATATAAGGGTATCTTACATCTACTTAATATAAATATCTACTTAATATAAGAGCAGGACTAGATATTCCTATATCTTATAGTCTTGTATCTGCCTCTGCTCTTTTTATTTCCATGAAATATATTTTTCCATTCCTTTATTTTCAGTCTATGTGTGTCTTTATAGGTGAATTATGTTTTTTGTAGGCATCAGACTGGTATGTCTTTTTTTTTTTTATCCATTCAATCACTCTATGTCTTTTTATTGGAGAGTTTAGTCCATGTACTTTTGATGTTATTATTGATAAGTAAGGATTTATTCCTCACATTTTGCTATTTGTTTTCTGGTTGTTTTGTGGTCTTACCTTTATTCATTCCTTCCTTCCTGATTTCCTTTTAGTGATTTTTTTTTTTCTGGTGGCATGTTTTAATTTCTTAGTTTTTATTTTTTGCATATATCTTGTATGTCTTTTGATTTCAGATTGTCATGAAGCATGGAAATAATACAGCACATGATTTTAAACTGAAGACAACTAACACTGATTGCATAAAGGAACAAACTAACAGACAAGCAAAGTGAAAACTAATAAAAAATCCACACATTAACTTCCCCAGGCTTTTTAACTTTTTGTTGTTTCTATTTGTATATTTTTGTACTGTGTAGGCCTTAAAATGTTGAGGTTATTATTTTTTATTAGTTTACCTTTTAGTCTTTCTACCCAAGTATGAGTCGTTTACACAGCGTAATTACATGTTATAATATTCTCTTTTTCTGTATTCTTCATATTACTAGTGAGTTTTGTACTTTTACATGATTTCTGATTGCTCATTAATGTCTTTTTCTTTCAAACTGAAGAAGTCCCTTAAGAGTTCTTACGGGACAGGTCTGGTGTTGATTAAATCCCTCAGCTTTGGTTCGCATTGAAACGTCTTTATTTCTCCTTCATATTTGAAGGATATTTTCACTGTATATATTAACACTATTCTAGTTCTCCTTCAGCACATTACATATATCATGCCACTCTCTCTTGTCTTGTAAGGTTTTCACTGAAAAGTTTGCTACCAGATGTGTTGGAGCTCCTTTGTCTGTTATTTGTATCTTGTCTCTTGCTGCTTTTAGGATTATTTGCTTACCCTTGATCTTTGGGAGTTTGATTATTAAATACCTTGAGGTAGTCTTTTTTTTGCTAAATCTGCTTGCTGCTCTGTACCTTTCTTGTACTTGAATATTGATATATTTCTCTAGATTTGGGAAGTTTGGTGTTACTATCCTTTTGAATAAACTTTCTACCCCATGTCTCTCTTGACTTCCTCTTTGAGCCCCCAAACTCTTAGATTTGCCCTTGCGAGACTATTTTCTAGATATTTTAGGGACGATCCATTATATTTTATTCTTTTTGCATTTACCCTGTCCCCACCCAAAATCTCATCTTGAATTGTAATCCCTATTATTCCCATGATCCTAATGTGTCAAGAGCAGGACCAGGGTGGAAGTAATTGGAGCATGGGGGCAGTTTCCCCCATGCTGTTCTGATAGTTTTTCTTTGTTGTTGTTGTTGTTTGTTGTTGTTTTTTTTTGAGACAGAGTCTCACTCTGTCCCCCCAGGCTAGAATGCAGTGGCGATGACTCACTGCAACCTATGCCTCCTGGGCTCAAGCCATTTTCCTGCCTCAGCCTTCTGAGTAGCTGAGATTACAGGTGCGTGCTACCATACCAGGTTAATTTTTGTATTTTTAGTAGAGACAGGGTTTCACCATGTTGGCCAGGCTGGTTTCGAACCCTTGACCTCAGGTGACCCGCCCATCTCTGCCTCCCAAAGCGCTAGGATTACAGGCATGAGCCACTGCACCTGGACTGAATTTTTTTTTTTTTTTTTTTTTTTTTTTTTTTTTTTTTTTTGTGAGCATCTGGCATTTCCCCTGCTAGCACTCACTCCATCCTGCCACACTGTGAAGAAGTTGCCTGCTTCTCCTTTGCCTTGTGCCCTGATTGTACGTTTCCCTCTGAGGTCTCCCCAGCAATGCAGAATTGTGAGTCAATTAAACCTATTTCTTTTGTAAATTGCCAAGTCTTGGATATTTCCTTGTAGCAATGTGAGAACGGACTAGTACATCTCCTCTGATGGTGTATTTTCAAATAATCTGTACCGAAGCTCACTAATTCTTCTGCTTGACCCATTCTGCTCTTAAGAATCGGATCCATTCTTCAGCATGTCAATTGCATTTTTCAACTCCAGAATTTCTGCTTAATTCTTTTTAATTATTTCACTCTTTGTTATATTCATCTGATAGAATTCTACATTTCTTCTCCGTGTTATGTAGAGTTTCACTGAGTTTCTTGAATTTCCTCGGTCAAATTCAAGATAATTCAAAACAACTATTTTGAATTATCTGTCTGAAAGGTCACACATCTCCTTTTCTCTGGAATTGGTCTCTAGTGCCTTATTTGATTTGTTTGGTGGAGTCATGTTTTCCTAGATAGTCTTGATGCTTGTGGATATTCATCAGTGTCTGGTCATTGACGATTTAATTATTTATTGCAGTCTTCATAAATTGGGTTTGTTTGTACTCTCTCTTCTTAGGAAAGCTTTCCAGGTATTTGAAGGGTCTTGGGTGTTGTTGTCTAAGTTGCCGGTCGCTGCAGCCATATTTCCATTAGGGAACACCTCAAACCCAGTACCAGTGTGTCTTGCAGACTTGTAGTGGTAACACTTTGGTTGCCCTGGATAAGATTTGGAAAAATTATATGAATTACCACGTGGACACGCTTGTTCCCGCCCTTATTTTCTGTAAAGGAAGTGTAGTCTTTCTCTGTGTACTGAGATGTGTGCAGCTATGTGAGGGGTGACATAAGAAAGCCTGTGACCACGAGCACTGGGAATGCACTGGGTCACACCTAAAGCCAGCACAGCACTGGGTCTTGCCCAAGGCCCACAGTATCAACTACTTGGCTATCATCTATGTTCAATTAAGGCCCTTGGACTCTACAATCAGCAGGTGGCCTAGACAGTCAGGCTTGTGTCTTTTCATTTAGAATGGCAAATTCCCCTGGGCCCTTGGGAGGTCCAGATATGCCCCCAATCCTGGAGCCAGGGCCTGGACGTGAAAATCTTAGAATTCTACTTGGTGCTCTATTTTACTGCTGTTGAGTTGGTACCCAAGCCACAAGGCAATGTCCCTACCACTCTTCTCTATCTTTTCGACAGGCAGAGGAGTCTTTCTTTGTGGCCACTACCACCACCAGCCCATGGAAGATTCTGCCTGGCTACCACTAATGTTCATGTAAAGCCCAAGGGCTCTTCAGTCAGGTTGTAGTTAATGCTGCCATGCCTGGGACTCACCCTTCAGGGAGTAGGCTCCCCTCTGGCCCAGGAAAGGTTCAGAAATTTCATCCAAGTATGAAGGCCTTGTACTCGAGACACCAAGAGCCCCTTCAATGCACTACCTCACGGTGGTCCAACTGGTACCCAAGTTGCAACACAAAGTCCCATTTATTCTTCCCTGTCCTTTTATCAAGCAGTAGTGTTCTCTGCATAGCCATCACAGCTGAGTATTTGTTTTGTCTCACCTAAAGCCAGCACATCTCTGAGTCTGACCTGGGCCCATGGTAACTATTGACAATAGTTTTCATGAAGTCTTTAATTTTTTCAGAGAGAAGATCATATCACTTGTAAACAAGAATAATTTGATATCTTTCTTTCCAATTTGGATGTCCTTTATTTCTTTCTCTTTCCTGATTGCTATAGCTAGGTCCTCCAGTACTGTGTTGAACAACAATAATGAAAGTTGGCATCCTTGTCGTGTTCCAGATCTTAGTGGAAAGACGTTCAGTTTTCTGCCATTCAGTATGATACCAGCAGTGGGTTTGTCATATGTGACTTTTATTATTTGGAGGTATATTCTTTATATACCCAGTTTTTTGAGGGATTTTATCATGAAGAATGTTGAATTTTATCAAATGCTTTTTCAGCATCAATTGAAAGAATCATATGGTTTTGTCCTTCATTCTGCTGCTATGATGTGTCACATTCACTGATTTGCATATGTTGAGACATCCTTGCATTTTTGGGATAAATTCTATGTGGTCATGGTGAATAATCTTTTTAATGTGTTGTTGAATTCAGTTTGCTACTATTTTGTTGAGGATATTGATATATGAATATCGATATCAGTATTCATCAGAGATATTGGCCTTTAGGTTTCTTTTTTGATGTGCCTTTGTCTGGTTTTTGTATCGGATAACATTGGCCTCAAAGAATTAGTTTGGAAGTGTTTTCTTCTCTATTTTTCAGAATAGTTTGAGTGGGATTTATATTATTTATTCTTTAAATATTTGGCAGAATTAAGCAGTGGAGCCATCTGATCCTAGGCTTTTCTTTACTAGGAGACTTACTATTAAAGCTTCAATCTTGTTACTTGTTATTAGTCTGTTTAGGTTTTGGATTTTCTTCATGGTTCAATCTTGGTTTGTTTTATGTATAGAAATTTATTCCATTCCTCTGGATGTTGCAATGTATTGGTATATAGTTGCTCATAGTAGCCACTAATGATCTTTTGCATTTCCACAGTATCAGTTGTAATATTGCTTTTATCATCTCTGATTTTATTTATTGGAGTCTTCTCTTTTTTTATTTCTTCCAGAGTCTGGGTAAAAGTTTGTCACTTGTATCTTTTCCAAAACCCACTTGTGGTTTTTTAGATGTTTTGTATTGTTTTCTTGATTTCAAATTCATCTGTTTCTCTCTGATCTTTATCTCCTTTCTTCTAGTAATTTTGGGTTCACTTTGCTATTGCGTTTCTAGTTCTTCAACATTCATGGTTAAGTTATTTATTTGCATTTTTTTTTATTTTTTGATGTAGGCATTTATGAGTATAAATTTCCCACTTAGTAGTATTTCCACTATATCTTACATGCTTTGATATGTTGTGTTTCCATTATTATTTATTTAAAGACTTTTTCTATTTTCTTCTTAATTTCTTCATTGACCCACTGGCCATTCAAGAGCATATTGTTTAATTTTTGTGTGTTCATATAATTTCCAAAATTCCTCTTGTTAATTATTTCTAGTTTTATTCCTTTGTGGTCAGTTGCTTGATATTATTTCATTGTAAAAAAATGTTTTACAACTTATTTTATGACCTAACATATGGTCTATCTTTAAGAGTGATCCATGTGTTGAAGATAAGAATATGCATTCTGCAGCTGTTGCATTAAACATTCCACAAATATCTATTAGGTCCATTTTTTATATAGTATGGCTTAAGTTCAATGTTTCTTTGTTGTCTTTCCTTCTGGAACATCTTTCCAATGCTGAAAGTAGGGTGTTTAAATCTTCAACTATTATTGCATTGAGATCTATCTTTCTCTCTTTAATTCATATATATATATGTGTGTGTGTGTGTGTGTGTGTATTTCTGAGTGCTCCAGTGATGAGTGCTTAAATAATTACAATCTTTATAAGCTCTTGCTGAATTGACCCCTTAATCATTATATAATGAAATTTGTCTCTTCTTAAAACTTTTTTTCATGACATCTGTTCTGTCTGATACAAGCATAGCTAGTGCTGTTCTTCATTAGTTTACATTGGCATAAAATGGCTTTTTCCATCCCTTTATTTTTAGTTTATGTATATCTTTTTAGGTGAAATGTATATCTTGTAAGCAACAGATCATTGGGTCTTGCTTTTTCATCTATTCAGCCCCTCTATGTCCCTTTAATAAAGAGCAAGAATTTCAGTCCTTGTGGTCTAAACTGCAAGTTTATTCGGACTCCAGTCATGTTTATTTTGACTCCAAAGAACTTTAGTCTGTGGTGGTGAGGTTTGCAGGAACTCAGGTTCTGACCACTGAGATGTGTGATTCCTCTCTGGCTAGAACTGGTCTAAATACTGCTTCTGTGGACACCAGCTGGATTCTGCCCAGTGTCGCTTTCCACTGTGGCAACACTGAGTTCCACTGCAAAGTCCCACAATCAGTGGACTCTCCCTCCACAAGTGCACAGATTCCCTCTTCATGTCATATGCCACTGCCAGGGCATTAGGGACAGGTGGCCTTGGCAATTCAAGACTGTTTTTCCTGCCCTCTCCTGTGCCTATTTCAGTGATATGAAATTAAAATGAGCTAATGTGACCACTCTCCTTATTTTTGGTTCTTATGAAGGTGCTTGTTTTGTGTAGATAGTTATTCAATTTGGTGTTACAAAGGACAATTGATGGAGGCTTCTTTTGGGAAGCTTGCTCCACCTCTCCTTGGTACATCTTATTCTCAAATTCTTTGAGAAAAATATACAATTTCCAAAAATGTGAAATTAATAATGAACCCAATTCATATGTTTTTCATTTCTACCCCTTTTCCCCCAAAATAGAAACAATTATTCCTACTAGGTTATTTTTATATGATATATGAGGACACCAGAGGAAAAATATTAAGCAGTCAGAAAGAAAAACTATGATTGATATTTTAGTTATAAGGTAAAGTAGGCCACGGGTATTTTATGGGTATGGGTTTGTATGCATAGGGGCACATATATGTAATTTGTCTCAATTGTCAAATACAAAGAACCTACAAAAAGTCAAGAGACAAAGCATATGATTATATCTAAACAAAGTAAAAACCATAGGCTTATTTCAGTGACAATGACATTTTCTATACAATACTAATGACATATGTCATTGATACACTTCAATCAAACATACTTTTAAAATAAACTGTCCCAAATTGACCCATGACCTAGTAATAAGAGTCACTTATTTCAGCATTAGTAAGACTCACCTCATTAATAGGCAAATGGAGAGTGTATGCTACTTTCTGGAAGCATAGTAATACAATGTAAGCATCTAATGATTTGAGTACTCTATTAGTTCATTTTCATGCTGCTGATAAAGACATACCTGAGATGGAGCAATTTAAAAAAGAAAGAGGTTTAATGGACTTACAGTTCCACGTGACTAGGAAGCCCTCAACATCACGGCAGAAGGTGAAAGGCACTTCTTACATGACAGCAGCAAGAGAGAGAATGAGAGCCAAGTGGAATGGGTTTCCCCTTATTAAACCGTCAGATATTGTGAAACTTATTTGCTACCATGAGAACAGAAGGGAGAAAGTGTCCCCGTGATTCAATTATCTCCCACCGGGTCCCTCCCACAACACAACGGAACTATGGGAGTGCAATTCAAGTTGAGATTTGGGTGGGGACATAGAGCCAAATCATATCAAGTACATACTACAGACAAAAATTACTCATTTTAAATTGAAGTTTGTTCCTGACAACGATTTGGAATGTGAATTTCCTTTTGAAAATAGTTTAACTTGGTTGCTCCACAATTATCCATAATTTGCTACATAATGTATTATAGAGAATGCTAAGGCTGACATAAATACAGTATATTTCTTGTTTGTATTGAATATAAGGTTCAAAATACTTCCTAAATGTATCTCAGCACCTCATATCATATAATGTCTTGCAAAATATTTAGTTTCTAGCTAAAAAAGTAGCAATTTTCTTTACTTCTTATTTCCTGTGGTCAACTGCGATAGAACTCCCTGCAGTAGCTGCCGTAACCCATGTTTCTGTGGAGAGAATGTAATAGCTCAAAAAATGTTAAAACACAGCTGTTATTAATGTCTTTGGATGTTTTTATTTAGATCTGTTAATTTGACATCTTATAAATATCTTCTGTTTTTCTATAAACTGGGCCACCATGTTTAGGAAGACAACAACTTTGCCCAGAATTACAAGTCAATAGTACAAAACATTTATATTTTTATTTCCTTTCATAATAGATATATTAGTTTTATGAATCATTGAGTACTTAAGCAAAAGATTCTAAAAGTTTTTCACTTATCAGTTATAAACTCAACACAATATATTCTACTACATTTCAAATTTTTAAACACATGTATTAAAAATTTTTAGCTAAAAGAAAAAATTTTTATTGCAGAATGACTAAACACTAGTTCTAGTAATAGTACCACTAAAACCTACATCTTATGAGCTACTCTTTTTGGGAATAGGGAAATAAAATGAGTCTTAATGTTATATTTAATTCATGTTAATTTTTGAAATTTTGTAAAAGATTCATTTAGTCCTTTAATTTTATAAAAGACCATAATATAAACAATTGGCATGTTTAGAGATTGTGTTAGAAATTGCAAACAATATACAAATGGTATCTGCTTTAAAAATAATTGCATTAAAATAAAAATAAAATAATAGTAAGTAATGACATAATGTGATTATTGTTCACATGTCTATTGTGTTCATGTTGTCCTAGTGCTAGATAAACAAGTGTAAATGATTCTGGTCTTGGAAAAAGTCCCAGTCAAGAGAAGAAAATAGAGGTGAAAACACAGCCATAGTAAATGTGAAGTCACTATAAATATAAGTAAAAATATAGTGGTTTAAGTGAGGGAAGTTATGGAGATACTAAAAAGCATATTACTTTAAGCTTAAAAGACCAATTCTCACAGGACAAAGAGAAAATATTTAAAGGTCAACATAAAAAACAAATGGCTCAGACACTTTCATAAAAGAATCTTATTAAAATTGCAGAAAAATATACCACTTAAAGTGAGTCAGAATATATAGTAAGAAAAACTTCAAGTTGTTTGAAGCAAGTATAACATTTATGTGTAGACATTTATATGTTACTACAATGTAACAAAAAAAGAGCAGTCACTTTAAAATTTCAATTTAAATATCCACATATAATATATGCAAAATGAATCCAACACTCCAAAACACATTAAGAAATATGCAATTTGACCAAATAGAATTTATTATAAGAATTCAAGGATGGCTTAATATTAAGGAATCCATTAATGTAATCAGCCACATGAATAGATCTAAAGAGAAAGAAAACCATAAACTTATTTTTGTGTATCCTTAAAAAGTATTAACAAAATGTAATATTCATTTCTGTTAAAAACAATGATTGAATAAAAAATAAAATAAAATAAATGGTATTTTAAAATATACTTATGAATGATATTATTTTATTAGGTATATATTATATATTTTATACACTATAGCAAATTATATGTTATATGTTACATATAACAACTGCCAAAGTCATCATTCTACTTATAAAAAAGAAACATTTAGGTGTTTATTTTTCACTAAGTACAGCAAATCAGGAAACCTGAATTGTATTGCATACAGTAGGCAATATGTAAGAACAAAATTGGACACAGAGAGGTAAAACTGTTTCCAGGGGCAGGTAGCATAATAACATAATTTGGAAGCCAAAGAGTATTTAAAATAAATAAAAATGCAATAAAATAAGTTAGTTAGCAAGATATAAACATAAAACCTAGTCTTATATCAATAGATAATAACTAAAGAAATCTTTATAAGAATTATAAATATGTATTTAGAAATACACTTAGGTTTAGGAATTAATTTAATAAAAAATATTCAATACACATATAATAAATCAATTTAAATACTTGTAAAATGAACAAATAAAAATATATTTCTGGTTCTTAGATAGTATAAATGATCATTATAAATATTCCAGTTATTCCAAATTAATTATATAAACTTCAGACAATCCCAGTGAAATACTCTATGCATTTTTTTCTTGGGTTAGAAAAATAGAATTTATATTGTGTAAAAATAAATGCCATGAAAAAAGCAATGAATAAGGACTTCCTTTTCTAGATATTAAAACATGTTGTAAAAATATCATGCTTAAACTCTTCTTAAACAGAAGAGAGAATGTTCAGAAATAGAACTATGTATGTATAGAAATTTAGTATATGCCAAATGTGCCATGTATCTTAAATCCCTCAGGAAATAAATAATGAACTATTTGATAAATTATGGTTGCATAATTAAATAGTGACTTGGGAAATAAAAATATAAAATTGGACTCAATTTCCATTATACTCATCTTAAATTTCAAATGGATTAGACTTGTAAAAAGGAAACACATGCAAGTAATATAAGTAAGTATTAATAAACTTATTTATAACTAAAGCATACCACCTTAAATTGCATAAATCTGATGATAAAGATAAAGTATTAAAAGGAGTAAAAATTAATGACCTTACCCAAAGGGGAATAAAGTTAAACATGACAGCAGATTTCTTATTAGAAATATTTCAAGCTAGAAGAAAATGGACCAATGTCTTTACATTGTTGAAAAAAAGTTCACTGGACAAAGGTTTGGTGAAAATATATTTCAAAAACAGAAGACTAAACAAATCTTTTTTGGATATATAGAAGCTGAAAGAATTCATTACCAGCAAATCTGCACTATACTAAATATTAAAAGAAATTCAAGCAGAGGCAATATTGGATTTACACAAAGAAATGAAGAGCATTGAAAATGATAATTACATATGTAAATACAAACAGGCATACGTCATTTAATTTTATTTCACTTGATTGTGCTCCATAGACAATGTACTTTTTACAAATTGAAGGTTTATTGCAACCCTGCATTGAGTAAGTCTATTGTCATTTTCAACAGCATGTACTTCTTGTGGGTCTTTGTGCCACATTTTGGTAATTCTTGAAGTATTTCAAACTTTTTCATCATTATTATATTATTGTGATGGTCTCTGATCAGTGATATTTAATGTTACTATGGTAATTATGTTGGGGTACCATGAATTTCACTCATATAAGACAGTAAACTTAATCGATAAGTGTGTGTAACTGCTCCATGGACTGCCTGTTCATTCCCTTATCTCTCTTTTTCTCCTCAAGGCTCCTATTTCCTGAAAGACAACAACATTGAAATTAGGTCAGTTAATAACCCTATAGTAGCCTCAATGTATTCAAGTGAAAGGAAAACTCACACATCTCTCACTTTAAATCAAAAGCTAGAAAGAATTAACTCACATGTCTCTCACTTTACATCAAAAGCTAGAAAGAATTGACAAGGAGGAAGGCATGTCAAAAGACAACATAGGCTGAAACCTTGGACTCTGCACCAAACAGCCAAATTGTGAGTGCAAGGGAAAAGTTATTGAAGGAAATTAAATTACTACTCTGGTGAACACATGAATGATAAGAATGTGAAGCCGCCTTATTGCTGATTTGGAGAAAGTTGTAGTGGTCTAGATAAAAGATCAAGCAAGCAGCCACAATATTGTCTTAAGCCTCAAGAGTAAGGCCCCAGTTCTCAATTCTATGAAGGCCGACAGAGATGCTGAAACTGCAGAAGAAAAGTTTGAAGCTAGGAGAGATTGGTTCATGATGTTTAAGTAAAGAAGCCATCTTTATAACATAAAAGTACAAGATGAAGCAGTATGTGCTGGTATAAAAGCTGTAGAAAGTTTTCTAGAAGATCTATCTAAGATCATTGATGAATGCAGTTACATGAAATGACAGATTTTAAATGCCAACAAACAGTCTATATTGGAAGAAAATGCCATCTAGAACTTTTGTAACTCAGAAGGAGAAGTCAATGGCTTGCTTCAAAATTATGAAGGACAGGCTGGGGCTAATGTAGCTGATGAGTTAACGTAGCTAGTTATTTTAAGTGAAAGCCAAAACTTATTTACCATTCCAAAAATCATAGATCCCTGAAAAATTATGCAAAATCTGCCCTGCCTTTGCTCTATAAGTGGAACAACAAAACCTTGATGACAGGACATCTGTTCACAGTATGGATTTATTGAATATTTTAAACCCTCTGTGGAGACCTACTGCTCAGGAAAAAAAGATTCCTTTCAAAATATTACTGCTCATTGACAATGCAGGTTACCTATAAGCTCTGACGGAGATGTACAAGGAGATTAATATCGTTTTCATTCTGCTATCACAATATCCAATCTGCAGCCCATGGATCAAGGAGTCATTTTGACTTTAAGCCTTATTATTTAAGAAATATATTTTATAACGTATTGTAAGGCTTACATAGCTCCCATAGATAGTGGTTTCTTTGATGGATCTGAGCAAAGTAAATGGAACACCCTCTGGAAAGGGATTAATCATTCTCAATGCCATTGGCAATATTTATGATTTGGGAAGAGGTGAAAATACCAACTTTAATAGGAGTTTAGAAGGAGTTGATTTCAACGATTCAAGACTTCTGTGGGGGAATTAACTGCAAATGTGGTGGAAATAATAGTAAGAGAACTGGAATTTGAGGTGGAACCTGAAGATGTGTCTGAACTGCTGTAATCTCATGATAAAATTTTAGTAGGTGAGGAGGTTCTTATGAATGAGCAAAGAAAGTGGTGTACTGTGATGGAATCTGCTCCTGATGAAGATGCTGTGAACATTGTTGAAATGACAACCGAGTATTTAGAATATTGCATAAACTTAGCTGATAAAGCAACGACAGAGTTTAAGAGGATTGACTCTAAATTTAAAAGAAGTTCTCCTGTGTGGAAAAATACCATCAAAAAGTGTTGCTTGCTACCAAGAAACTTTTCATGAAAGAAAGAGTCAGTCACCATGGGAAACATCATTGTTTTCTTATTTTAAGAAATTGGCACATCTGCATAAACTTTCAGCAATCACCATCCTGATGAGTTGGCAGCCATCAACATCAAGGCAAGATCCTCCACTAGCAAAAAGATTATGACTAGCTGAAAGCTCTGACTATGGTTAGTGCTTTTAGCCATAAAGTATTTCCAAAATAAGATATGCATATTGTTTATTAAGTCAGAATGATATTGCACACTTAATATACTCAGTATAGTGTAAACATAACTTTTATATGCCCTGGAAACAAGACAACATGTGTGACGCACTTTATTGAGATACTTACTTTATTGCAGTGGTCTGAAACAGAACCCAGAATGTCTCTCAAGTGTGGCTGTATAAAGATATGTATTTTATTTAAATATCTTTAGAAGATAATTAACCAATTAAAGTAAAACTAGTAACAACATACTGTGTGATTTATTACATAAATAGAAGTAAAATGCACAGTAACAATATCACAAAGGCCAGGAAGGTGATGGAGCATACTGTTGTAAGTTTCTTGTACTATAGGTGAAGTGGTATCATATGATTTGAAGGAAGACTGAGATTAGTTTAAGGTGTATATTGTGTATGTTAAAGAAGTTGTTAAGATAAAGAGTTACAGCTAATAAGTTAGAAAGAAGATAAAAGAAATTATAAAAGTACTCAATTAATTCAGAATAAGGAAAAAAAGAATTAAAGGGTATAGTGAATATTTGGGAACCAGGAAACAAAGAGGAAGATGGTAGACTCTAACCCATCATATTAATAAGCACATTAAATGTAAATGGACTGAACATCCCAATTAAATGTGATATATCACAACTTGTATTAATAAGAACAAACTATATAGAACATTGATAAATCCAACTTTAAATATAAAGACATGCGTAAATTAAAAGTGAAATAATTGGAAAAGACATAACATGCTAATACTAATCAAAATAAACCTACCATCATTATATTAATATTAGACAGAGTAGATTGAGAACAAGATATATTACCAGTAATAAAAAGTGCTATTTCATAATGTTAAAAGCATCAATTAAGAGGACATCATAATAAAATCATCATAATAAACAGCTCCAAAATATATGAAGCAAACATGGCTATACATGCAAGAAGGAATAGAGAAATACACAATAATAGTCAGGAATCTTAATAACTCTCCTGATAATCTATAGAACAAATATACAGTAATATTTCATTGTACATATATACCATTCATCCATCAATAGACATGTGGGCTGCTTCAACCTTTTGGCTTTTGTGAATATTGTTGCTATGAACATTGGTTTGCAAATACCTGTTTAAGTTCCTGCTTTCATTTCTTTTCAGTATTTCTCAGAAGTGTAATTAATGGATTATATAGAAAATCTATATTTAATTTCTTGAGGAACCACCATACTGTTTTTCATAGTGGCTGCACCATTTTACATTACCACCAGCAGTGTACTAAGGTTCCAACTTCTCCATATCCTTGCTAACACTTTCCTTTTCCTTCCTTCCTTTCCTTCCTTCCTTCCTTCCTTCCTTCCTTTCCTTCCTTCCTTCCTTCTTTCTTCCTTCCTTCCTTCCTTCCTTCCTTCCTTCCGTCCTTCCGTCCGTCCTTCC
>NW_012103710.1:2075942-2082369 GCF_000951045.1 Mandrillus leucophaeus
TTCTTCCCTCCTTCCTCCCTTCTTTCCTTCTTCCCTCCTTCCTTCCTTCTTTCCTTCCTTTCTTCTTTCTCTTTCTCTCAAAGAATAACCATCCTAATGGATGTGAAATGGTGTCTCACTGTGGTTTTGATCACCATTCCCCTAATGACTAAGTGATATTGACTATGTTTTCATGTGCTTATTGACCAATAGAACATCTTCTTTAGAGGAATGTACATTTGAATTCTTTGCCCATTAAAAAATAAATGGTTTATATTTTTGACTGTTGAGTAATAGGAGTTCTTTCTTTATTCTGAATTGTAATCCTTTATCAGATAGATGATTTGCAGATATTTCTCCCATTCCCTGGGTTGCCCTTTTACTCTGTTGATAGAATGCATTGCTGCACAAACATTTTAATATTGATGTAATCTTACATACATACTTTTTTCTTTTTTTGCCTGTGCTTTAGTATCATATTTAAAAAATCATTACCAATTTCATTTTCCAAAGATTTCCCCCTATGTTTTCTTCTAAATGTTTTACTGTGACATCGGATTTAAATTGTAGGTATTAGTATAAATGTGTGAATATGTGTATGTGTATATGTGTTTCTGTCCACTAAAAGGGTGTAATAAAAATTACACCTCAGAGCAGTATATATACTTAATACCAGAACTTAGTTTCCAAATAACTTTCTCTACTAAGAGGTTACTGATCCTAGGCTATATGGCTAGTCACAGATCTGAGCAAAGAAAGTAAAATGGTGAGCCCAGGTCACCTTGTATCAGAAAGCAAGGATTTCTGAAAGACTAATGGACTCATAGAAAAAGACAAAAAATTCTACCTAAAGAGGTTCCTGCTGGCTAAATTTGTGACTTTTGAGCATCTAAAAAACATTATGGTATTGCATTATAAAACAGTAAATTTAAAAAAATCTATGAGTCTATATAAATGGAAGGAATGCAAACAAAATAAAACCCAGAAATGTCTTATTTTAAAAACATACTAGCTAATACATGTAAAAGGAAAGATAGAATTTGAAATTCATTGTTTTGCAATTTCCAGTGTAATAATTATTTCACGAAGGGTTCATTGATATTTATTAACATCTTCTTATGGGAAACAAAGTAGTCATAGGAAATATCAACTCTTAATTACAAACGTGAAGTTAACTTGATGATGGAGATACTCCACTGTCACCACCTTAACAAAGAGATCAAACGTAACATCACCACTCATGATACCAGTAGAAGTTTCTCACCTCCAGATGTGATACAATAAGTACAGATCATCTCCTGAACGTTATTCCGTCAAAAAATTTTGGAACGAGGGAAAAATTAATGCAGATTGTGTGACTCTCTGAAAGGCAACTGACCTAAACACTTCCCAAATTCAATATCAAGAAAAAAATGGGGGGAAATGAAAATTGTTCAGGATCTTTTAAAAATACATAACAACTAAAAGCAGTGAATGATGTTTCATTGGATCTTGTATTTAAGGAAAAAGATACCTATAAAAGACATTTTTTGGGGGAATAACTAGAAAATTTTAAACATGAACTTTATAGTAAAGGAGATTATTGAATGTTAATTTTCTTAGGTATGATAATAGCAATGTATTATATAAGAGAATATCTTTTTTTAGGAGTTGAATGGTGAGATATTTAGAAAAAAGTCAGAATTTGTGAAACTTTTAGATGGTTTAGCAAAAAATAAAGCTAAGTAAGGCAAATGCCATAGTTAAAAATTGTTCGTTGTGCTATACGTTCAAGTTTTTGGAGGTTTTAAAACTGATCCAGAGTTGCAGGAAAAGAAAGAATACAGATTAATATCAGCCAAGTTACTTTCTTGTGAGAGCCTGGGATAGTTATTTTACCTCTCTTTGTCCCTGTGACATCTCTGAAATGGGGATAATAATGAAACCTACCCACACAGGATTTTGACAGTGGTATAAAAGACATAATACATGAAAAACATATAGAACATTACTTAACACACAGTAGGATCTAAGTTAGTGTCATTTATATTACTAGATTTACTAGTAATATCATTGCCATATTGGGATTTTATTGATTAAGGATTTACATGTGGAGAGCCTTGAAAGTTAGTATTCTGAAGTCAATTGATGCTATAAATATGGAATAGCTACCAATCTCATCTAAAGAAAGAAAATAGAAGAGAACCAAATTGATTTTACTTATAAGTCTATAAATAAATTGCAGCCTCTCATATAAGGTTGTCAATGAAACATTAAATCATTTTTCAACTAGCCAGCTAAGTACTCCTTATAATCTTAAAATGAAATTTAATGATACAAGTGGTAAAACCATCACCATTGCCTTCTCGGAATCTGTCAAGAACAGAAGGCTCTGTCAGCAACCGAAGAAGCTACTTGCAGAAATGACCCCACTAGAGGCCTTGGAGCCAAAGGGTAATTAAAGTTGGGCTCTGAGCCACATGTGAAAAGTCTGTTTTGTTCTTTTAATTAATGACAGCATTACTCCCCCATCCTGCTGCGGTATGGGACCCGGGCACCACTATAAACCACATTAAGGCAAGTCTCCATCAGCAGCATGGCTAACACATAGTTAGTTTAACTTTATGAGGCAATAAATACAGACTATAACATTGTTGAGTATCAACAGTGACATTTTCACTGTATAGCAAGGAAGCAGTTCACAAAACAAGTATTTACAACACGCTTAGAATAGCTTCCGTCCGAAAGACGTTGATAACCGAGAGAGCTTCATGTCATCCACTACCCATTTTCTATTGCATGAATTCTGGGCAATTTAAATTTATGTTGCATAAAATGTGTCTGTGCAAAATCAGCCTTTTCATTATTGAAGGGTAAGAGAAGGATTCTGGGGTATCTCTGAACATTTATTTTTAGTGCTCTCATTTAACTCAAAGTCATTCATTTTAGCACAGAGAACACTTCAACATTCTCTCAATGTATATCTTTGAGTACTATATTTATCAGAAGACCTTTGTTGTTTTTTTTTTGATTGCTGTTTGGTTGCTCTTTGTGACTCGTTAGCATATTTTACTCAAACAATTTATGCAGATCTGGAGCATTATATCTCTCTATCAATCTAGCTTGCTCAAATTCTTGGTGTTATTTTTGAATTTCAAGCTAACTGACATTTAACACTTAATGATTTGTTTTTTTTTTGTTGTAAACAAAAACTTAGAGTGGTAATCTGGAAAAGAAAAATACCATGTACAGTTAATTCTGTAGAGTCAATTCATGCTTATTCAGGAAATATAAATTTCTTTTCTGTTTGTTTGTTTTGAGATGGAATCTTGCTCTGTCCTCCAGGCTGGAGTACAGCAGCGCAATCTCAGCTCACTGCAACCTCCGCCTCCCGGTTTCAAGCGATTCTCCTGCCTCAGCCTCCTGAGTAGCTGAGATTACAGGCACACACCATCACACCTGGCTAATTTTTGTATTTTTAGTAGAGATGAGGTTTTGCCATGTTGGCCTGGCTGGTCTCAAACTCCTGACCTCAGGTGATCCACCCGCCTCGGCCTCCCAGAATCCTGGGATTACAGGCATGAGCCACCATGCCCTGCTGGGAAATATAAATTTCTTCCAGTAAGACTGATACATTAGGGAACATTCTAAGCATTACTCAGTTTTCATGTGCCTATATGCCATTTCGTCTGGAAGAAACACTAAACAAATGCAGAAACCTTCACTCAGCAGAACCAAGCTGCAGAGGAATACACAAAATTCACATACGCACATACATGAGACATCTACCAGTTACCTCAGTTCACCATCCTGAAACGTGTGTGTGTGTCTGTGTGTGTGTGTGTGTGTTGTTGAAGATAGAAAAGAATAAAGCATGTATAAATATTTATTTGAAAGACCCAGTAAAGTTTAGAGAGCAGTAGAAAAAGGAAGAAATATCAAAAAGAAGAAGAGTAAAGTTTCAGAAAGATAATGGGATGCGGGCTCAAGATTACACAAGACAGATTAACCTTCCACAGGAGAAAGGCATTCCATTAACTGTAACAGGAAAGGAGGATCCAGGATGACCTGTCAGCTTGGTGGTGGGAAATTTGGTGGTGTAGCTTGTTTTACACCTCCCTCTATCTTTGTGGAATAGAAGTCAAGTAGTCTACAGAGAATCAGGGATGAATGGAAGAGTCACAAGTTTGAAGAGAATAGAACATATCCAAACATTGAGAATGATGATTAGAGAGAAAATGTAGTGAGCTTGATGTGCAGGGCCCAGCTGAGACTGGTGAATTCATGGTGGTAACAATATGCTGGACCTAAAGTCTTTCTAAATAATGTATACATTAAAAAATCCCATGTCATTAAATATTCACTTCTAACATTTTATGTAAGGGCTACATGTAACTCATTTTACTGAATCTTTATTGTTGGCAATTTAAATTGTCCTGCAGATTTCCCTGTTGTAGCTAGTTAGATAAATACCAGCTTTCTCTACCTTTAAACTGATCTGCAATAATCTTCTTAGGATATATTCCTAGAACTAGAAATGCTGGATCAAACATAATGGTAAAATTTTCCTTTTTATCAAATACAAAAAATATTTAAAATACTTTTAAAAATAAAAATATGCACGTATTTTGAACAGTATTTTTAAAATAATCTTTCAGGGTTTATAATGAAAACAGTAATTCCTTGCCCCCAACACTCCCTATCTGAATTCAACCTTAAAAAAAACTTCTTCCACTCTTTTATATTTTTTTCCTAGTCTGTTCCTCCTCATTTCTATCTTATTTTATGCTCCTCTGTATTGACATTTCAGTTTTAGACATTACTTTTCACTTCTTAAGATAGAACCTAAGAATCTGGTTCTTTTACACATCACCAATCCACACACAGGTTCGTCATTTACAAATATAAACTTCTTAAATAAGTATTTAGAGCTTAAATTATGATTACTAATAGTTGGCATCTGGCCTCATCCTCCCGTCTTTTTCTCTTTGGCAGATTTTAGTATATTATTCTCATCTAAATTTTGTGGGGTTTTTTGGTTACAATTTTATGTTCTTTGTCTGGATTTTGAATCTTTTTTACATTTGTTAGGCTAAGAAGTAATAATTTTTTTATAATATAGACTTTCCATCCTTAATTCCTATAAATATTTTTTGTATTGAATATTTGTAAACAATTTTCTTAATTTCATGTGTCTTTTCATTGTGGAAATCATTATACACACACATACACACACAATCACACACACATTTTCCATTTCTATTTGCTTTACATGATTTCCTAAACTATGTTTCTCAAATCTATGAATACTATTTTTTATTTGAGCTTCTTAAATGTTACTGCTCTAAAGGCATTTTATCTTATCTTTTATTTTTCTTATATTTTCTTCAAATTTCCTTTTTCTTTTGCTATTGTTGTCTGTTGCTATTTTGTTTTTTGTTATTTTCTTCATATTAGATGTTTCCCTCAAATACCTAGTAATCTTTTGCTGTTTTGTATTTGAGACCCAGGCACTAGAAACGTGACTGAGATGTGGTGAGTGAAGGTGTCTTGACATGGAACGTCTCTCTTGTTCAATTGGATGATGGAAGTCTGATATGCAATTATTAAGCACATTCTACTTAATTATATAATTTTGTTCTATGTTTTTTGTTTGTAATTCAAATTTTGTTCCTCTGTTCCTATTTTTATTTCATGTTTGACCTTTTTATCATTTAATTTTTCTTTCAGCTTTTAAAGCTATACCTCTTTGTATTATTTTTAGTAGCTGTTTGAGGGATTACAATATGTTTTCTTAACTTTTTATAATTATAATTAGACTTAATTTTATACTACTTCATGTAAAATTTGAGAATATTATGACTAGATAGTTTCATATGGCCCTTAAGTATATTTTAATCTAAGGTATTAATCTATAAACCTCAGAGTATATCGTCATACTTTTTCTAAAATTGATGTGTTTTAAAGAAATTAAGGAAATAATATTTTATACTTACACATACATATTTATGATTTCCAATGCTCTCCTTTCCTTCTTGAGAATCTGAGTTTTCATTTGGTCTTATTGGTTTTCAATCCAAAGAATTTCCTTTAGCATCTTTTCGTGATGCAGCTGTGTTGGCAACAATGTCTATTAGACTTTGTCTATTTGAAAATATCTTGTTTAATTTTTGAAGGGTAACTTCATTGAATGCAATTCAATATTGACAGCAATCAACTTCAATGCATTCAATTCAATATTGACAGTATTCTTGTTTCTTTTTTCCTTCCTTCCTTCCTTCCTTCCTTCTTTCCTTCCTTCCTTCCTTCTTTCCTTCCTTCCTTCCTTCCTTCCTTCCTTCCTTCTTTTCCTCCTTCATTGCTTTCTTCCTTCTGTCCATCATTATGTTGTTGTACATGCTTTTAATAGCATGTTTATAAATCTCTCTCTAATAATCGAAACATCATTCATCTACATTCTTTTTTTCTT
>NW_012103710.1:2085519-2086924 GCF_000951045.1 Mandrillus leucophaeus
GAACTTAAAGTATAATAATAATAAATAAATAAATAAATAAATAAATAAATAAATAAATAATAAGTGGTGGAGAAACTGACTTTGCCTGATATTTTTTTCATTCAGTGTTGTTTTTGTACTTTAGAATAGAGAGAAACTCTATTTGACAGTTTTTGTCCTGGTGCTAAAATGAAATTGATCAAATGTACATTAGAGCTTTTAGTCTCCAAAACATTCAGGAACCTACAGGGAGTTCTGCTGGAATAGTATATGACTTATCAAAACTACTGCATTTACAACCATGTTGCTTATACTAAAACTCCAAATTTACCTGGATCACATTGTATTTCTCCTTTTTTATTTATATTTTTCTAAATGGCCTACAGCACTTTTGATGTGATGTTCTGTCTTTTAAGTTTTATTTTAGTTTCAGGGGTACATGTTCAGGTTGGTTCTACAGAAAAATTATTTGTCATAAGCGTTTGGTAGTACATATTGTTTCATCACCCAGGTAATAAACGAGTTTTCCACCCTCACCCTCCTGCCATCCTCCACCCTCAAGCAGGCCCCAGTGTCTATTTTGTCCTTCTTTGTGTCAATGTATACTCAGTGTTTAGCTCCTACTTATAAGTTAGAACATGCAGTGTTAGGTTTTCTGTTCTTACAATAGTTTGCTTGGGATAACGGCCTCCAGCTCCAGCCATGTTGCCACAAAGGACACTGATATGAGGAACTTGTATCCTGAGAATTTGATGTTTTTAATCTGCAATGTGCAAATGCCAAAAGTACCGAAGGCAGTATCTTCCAACTTAAAAATCAGGTGATTCAATTCCACATAATTGAATGGAACTACCAGTTATAACTGATGCTTTGTATTTACAATATTGTTAAGGGATTGCATAAACTTACTTTATGATTTAGAAATATTTCACTTCATTCATGTAAACTGCTAGCACAATTATGCCATACATATTTTATGAAAAAAAAAGGAAAGTGAGAACAGGATTAGATGGGAACATTTCTATCATTAGATACTCACAATTACTTTTTAACACTGTAATTTCTGTAACCTTTTGTGAACAATATTATTACTGTGAAGTAATAACAGTGTGTGGAGTTTTTCGGGTTATGTTTATAACTTATGTTTCTAATAAACACAGCCTCAGAGAGAGAGATGGGAGATCTACTTTTGTAGAGATTTCCTCCATTTATACTGTCATCCTAGTATTTACTCTTCCCATTATGCTGACAGAATCATCACATTAACAAAATTACATTATGATAACAAAATTATGGGATTATATCAGTAGACCAGAAAGAAATGGTCCTATTAGTAAAAATACTTCTTTACAAGTTGGATTCCTTTATTGCTTTCTGTAGAAAGGATCTATCACATAAAAAGATAGCGATGTACTTCTAAATCTAA
>NW_012103710.1:2088729-2091719 GCF_000951045.1 Mandrillus leucophaeus
TTCCTTCCTTCCTTCCTTCCTTCCTTCCTTCCTTCTTTTCCTCCTTCATTGCTTTCTTCCTTCTGTCCATCATTATGTTGTTGTACATGCTTTTAATAGCATGTTTATAAATCTCTCTCTAATAATCGAAACATCATTCATCTACATTCTTTTTTTCTTGATTAAATTTTCATTTCCTTTTTTAAAAAATCTGTCTCATTTATTTTGCTTGTATACTAGACATTGTAAATTGTATATGTAGTGATTCTATTCTCTTATGTTTCTGTAAATATTTTCGTGGTTTATTTTATTTCATTTGATTGGCAGTTAATTTACTTGAACTCAAACTCTAAATTATTTACCTGCTTTATTAGGCACCAGCTGAAGCTTGTTTTAGCTCTTTTAGCTTTAGTGGGATGCTTTTGAGTTCATTCAATTTATATATAATTCAGTAATTTTCTATTTATTTGTTCAGAGCATAGAAGCAGAATATTGTTTGAATATTTTGAGCAATTCAAAACACCAAAGTAACAAATAACCTCTTAACAAAAATGTATAAGAATTGTGAATTATCATCATTTTCGTTTGACAGTAATTAATTAATTAAACAGTACTGTGTAAGAACAAAACCCATCATGTGTCAAGGCTGTGTTGGTCACATGGTTGAAAATATATGTTAGTGACATGGTTGACTATTTGTGACTTTCTCCTCCCTTTGTGGATTTACTAATTCCTAGCTTCGGTGTTTTTCTCAAACTCTGTCTTGTGATAGTTCATCCAGAAAGTTTTCAATGTTCTCTGAATTTTAGCTGTTCGTATAAGGCACTGATTGGGAAGTATCTTCTTCCAAACAGCTGTAAAATTAGAAAACTCATTTAGAACTGCTTATTTCTCCAATTGTCAAGTTCCCTGAAGTTTGTTTCTGGTTTTATTCACTTTCACTATTTCAGAAAGTTGATTTTTGAAAAATGGTCCAGAGTTTATAATTATTTACAGGAGCATCGATATGATATAAACTACTCCACATTTTCCAGGAGTAGAACTTTCCCATTTCAACATATGGCACCATATCTATCCAGTTATTCACACTCCAAACCTAAAATTTGTGTTTTAGTTCTTTCTTTAAGTTATGACCACATTCTCATATAATCTATTGGAAAGTTATATTATTTCTGTCTCCAAAATATGTGTTTAATTTGATCACATTAGTTTTCCTATTGTCTCCCTGGTTCAAACTACCATCATCTCTTGCTTTGACTGACACAATAGCTTCTTAATTATTCTTATTGCTTTCATTTCTTCCCTAGTACAGTTTGGTCATGTCTATCAGTCAGAATGATCTTTCAAAATCAGAAATTATATTACCTTTTTCCTTAACTAAAAAAGAATTTTCCATTGTTATTCAATGGAAAAAATCCAGTCTCTACACCATAGCTTCCAAGTCTTTGTAGAATCAGCTTCTGCTCATGTCCTTGCTTTAAATTCCTAACTCTCTTCTCATTCGTCTTTGTACACTTTTGACATATTTTTTTTCCTTACATATAGCCAGTTTATACTCACCCCAGAAACTTTGCCTTTTGCGTTTGAACTCAGAGAAGCTTTTACCTAAGCACCTCAGTAGTGTCCCCAACCCAGTTTTTTCTACTCTATTTTCCTGCTTTATTTTCTTCAAAACAGAAACAATTTTCTGACTCTTTTGTTTACTTGTTTATTTTTGTATATATGTATATATTTACATGCTAATGTTCTTATCTGTCTTTTTTTCAACCATGTCACTAACATATATTTTCAACCATGTGACCAACACAGCCTTGACACATGATGGGTTTTGTTCTTACACAGTACTGTTTAATTAATTAATTACTGTCAAACGAAAATGATGATAATTCACAATTCTTATACATTTTTGTTAAGAGGTTATTTGTTACTTTGGTGTTTTGAATTGCTCAAAATCATACGTTGTTCAAGAGAAATAGCTGTAGGTACTGAATTGTCTTCTTTATCTCTTATTATGTTATATCTTCATGGAGAAGTATATAAGACAAATTCTTCTAGATCGGCGGATTCACATTTAAATGGTAGAATCTAGATTTTCAATTCATAGCTTGTGATCTGAAAGTTGTCCTTAATTTGTTTTACTAACTTTTTATTAGTGAACAAAATTTAAGATTCTAACTGTTCACTTATTAAATAGAATAAAAATAATGTATTAGCATATATCTTTATTTGGCAAATAGAAATGTCCCTAGAAATTGGTGTATTAGGTTCTACTTTGTTTGAAGTCAACTCCAAACCAACAGAAAGCAGCAAACATAATTTTATGGCTATTAAAGCTCTTCAACAATTAAATAACATATAAATAGTTACTTGCCCACAATTAAGCAAAAACTATTCATTTAAATACCAATTATCTTGACTTCTCTCCTACAGAGTCACGAGGGAATAAATTCTATAGAGTAATTAAGTTAAGGAAAAATTCAAAGACACAGCATCTATTCTTTTCCGAAACAGCAAAAAAAAAAAAAAAAAAAAAAAAAAAAAAAAAAAAAAAGGCATAATATACTTGACTCAATTTTTAGTTTTCTAACACAAATCACTGATGTTTAATAAATTGATGATTTTGTTGTGCTTTGTAAAGTCTAGTGTGTTCCTAAGGTTGCTCTAACAGACCTTAGAATGCACTAGTAAGTATTTTGTCACATTATATTCTCTGTAAAACTCTCCTACATTTGAATATGTTAAGATAATTGTGTTTAAATTTTTTCTTTGGTGATTTGATTAGAAAAACACATATACACATACACATACATTTTTGCAAGGTAAAAAGATCTGTTACATTTGTTGTGCTTTCTCATTAGGATTAACTCTTATTGGAAGCATTTCCTTCGTATAATTTTCATCAACCCGAATGTCCATCAGTGATAGACTGGATTAAGAAAATGTGGCACATATACACCATGGAATACTATGCAGCCATAAAAAAGGATGAGTTTGTGTCCTTTGTAGGGACA
>NW_012103710.1:2093609-2116305 GCF_000951045.1 Mandrillus leucophaeus
AAGAGAAATATTTAGGAGCACCGGAATACAATAATCTTGGATCCAACTGCATTGTGGTCCTCAGGGAGAATATTGAAGGGAACCAATTAAAAAAAAAATGATCCAGAAGGAGGCAGTTTGCACACTCCAATTTGCAAGTGAATTTAAAAATGTCCCTTTTTTCAAAAGGAATATCCATATTCATATAAATCGTAGGCAGTACAGTCAGGACACAATAATGCCTAAAGATCTGGATAAACCATAGTACGGCAAAGACAGGTCAGGGAATATATGATAATCTTAGCCCATTCTTTGTTATTAGAGACAATCTTCTTTCCTGAATTAATGTCTGTTCCCCTTATCCAGATATCTGTATCTGTCACTGCATTGAGAATCCTGTGTGCAAATGTTTTGAGTTGACAGCATGTCTGGAAAAATAAATTTAAAAACATGTTTTAGTTGTATTAGGTGCCTGCACTGAAAATTTTACTCTTAGTCCTGCCTAGCCAGCGTGCAGCCCATCTTGTGGCAAACCAAGCTGTGATCTGGACAAAGGTAAAACCACAACAAAGTATTTAATAATAGTCTTTGATTTTTGTTCCCTCAAATCACAAGTAAGATGGTGTTCAACTAATAAGTCATGTATCATTTAAAATTTTCGATTCTTAAAGAGAAGTTTATGTAATTAGAGAAAATAATTACTTAAAAGTAAGTATGCTTTGGGAAAAAAATAAGATTTTGCTTTAATGCAGTCACCTTATTATAACTAACTAATAAAATAATTTTTATTAAAATATTTTCTTAACTTCCCAAACATATAATGAAAACACGAATGATATCATACATATTATAAATATGATTACTAACAATAGTATCTGTATGTTTTAGAAGTTTCAAAAATGAATGTATGTAATATGGTCTGAATTTGTTATAAGTTGTTCTATCTGTGCATTCCCAGGTCTTTTAGTTAGAAAGAGGACTTACCTTACTCTGAGAACAACGCATGGACAGTAGGACACTACAGATTCCAGCCTAGTCTTTCTTGTCATTGTATTTACCATATATGTAGTGCCTAAGATTTGCTAAGGATGGTATTCTGTATTTGGAGGATTAAAATACAAGATGCTCAATCTCTGGAAATTCATAATTTAGTGGAAAAGGAACACTTTTGAAAACTCTAATATTAACATTATAACAATAACCATTACGTAGTTTATCATAAATGAAGGGAAGATTTATTTTTAACAAAAGAAATATGAAAAAGCTCATTTGAGGATAAGACCTGAAGTTTGAACTGGAATTTTAGAGAATAATTGATTGAAAGTATAGGTGGCTTAGTTGGAGAGTACAGTTGGGGTGAAGGATCATCCATGTGCAGAATGAGAGGCATTTAGGGAATGGTAAAGACAGTGATGAGGCTAAGGCATACATCCCATAGGTCAGGTGGTATAGAAAATAAAGATGCCAAAGAATAAACAGAAATTTTTGAAATGCTTTAAATTACAGGTCAACAATTATTTTCCCTTTACATTGAAGACAACCTGAAATTTGGGAGCGGGGGTTAACTGGCTAACATAGGATCACATAATCTGTTTTAGAAAACTAATCTTGCTGCAATTGGTTAAAAGGATTATAGAGGGGGGAAACCATATGTAAGAGGATGAAGCTATGGTTCAGGAGCTATACAATGGTAGTGTAAATATGAGAAGTATATGAATATGACAGAGGGTTTGATAATATAAATAGCAGAATTTGTTGAGCAGGTGAATGTAGCAGCGAAGAATAAGGGGAGCAAACAAAATAATAATTATTTTTGAGCCAGTGCACCTGGAAAAACTGAGGTAAGGAATACAGATTGGTTGGTATTGTTGACTGTAGGGTAGGAGAAAAAATACATCCTTGCCTTAAGTGATCTCTTTTTTTAAGAAGAAAATGATCTTTGAAAACAAAACAAAGCAAAAGCAACTCCAAATATACGTTGTTACAGTTCTGATTTAAGGCTTATCTTACAGATCTTGCTCATATTTTTTTTTTCTAGAAGCAGTAATTTCTTTTTTAAAAAATTATTTCAATAGTTTTTGGGGTAGAGAGGTTTTTGGTTACATAGATAAGGTCTTTAGTGGTGATTTCTAGGATTTTAGTGCACCTGTCACCAGAACAGTGTACACTGTACCCAATATGTAGTCTTTTATCCCTTATCCCTCCCCAGCCTTCCCCTGAGTCCCCAAAGTCCATTGTATCATTCTTATGCCTTTGTGTCCTCATAGCTTAACTCCCACTTATATGTAAGAACATATAATATTTGGTTTTTCATTTCTGTGTTGCTTCACTTAGAATAATGGCCTCCAGCTCCATCTAAGTTGCTGCAAAAGACATATTTTCATTCTTTATAGCTGAGTAGTAGTCCATGGTGTGTGTGTGTGTGTGTATATATATATACACACACATACATATATATATATACACATACACGCATACATACATACCACATTTTCTTTATTCACTCATGGTTGATGGGCCCTTAGATTGCTTTCATATCGTTGCAAATGAGAACTGTGCTGCTATAAACTTGCATGTGCATGTGTGTTTTTCACATAATGACTTCTTTTCCTTTGAGTAGGTACCCAGTGCTGGGATTGCTGGATTGAATGGTAGTTCTACTTTTAATTCTTTAAAGAAACTCTATTAAAGATGGAGATTCCCTTAGTCTAGAAATATTTACTTTTCATAACATCCACGCCAAAGTCTATTATTTTTGACTTTTTAATTATGCCCATTTTAAGGTTATATCTCATTGTGGTTTTAATTTGCATTTCCCTGATGATTAGTGATGATGAGGATTTTTTCATATGCTTGTTGGCTGTTTGTATATCTTCTTTTGAGAATTGTATATTTATGTCCTTTGCCCACTTTTTGATGTGATTATTTGTTTTTTTCTTGCTGATTTCTTTGAATTCCTTGTAGATTCTGGATATTAGTTCATTGCCAGATGTATAGTTTACAAATATTGTCTCCCCCTCTAGGGGTTGACTGTTTACTCAGCTTATTATTTCTTTTGCTGTGCAGAAGTTTTTTAATTTAATTAAGTCTCATTTATTTATTTTTGTTTTTGTGACATTTGCTTTTGGGTTCTCTGTCTTGGATTTTTTGCTTAAACAAATGTCTAGAAGAGTTTTTCTGATGTTATCTTCTAGAGTTTTTATGATTTCAGGTCTTAGATTTCAGTCTTTGAAGATCTTGCTGATTTTTAGTTAAGACATTTGTTTACTTATTATAGAGCTTCTAGTTGTTTATATATTCCAGATACAAATTCTATAATTTATATGATTTGCAATTTTTTTCAGACTTTTAAAAAATGTTAATAATGTCTTTGGAGGAGCATACATTTTTAATTTTGGGAGAAATCCAGTTTATGTTTTAGATTTCTTTTACGGATGTGCTTTTAGTGTCATGTCTAAAATCTTTCACTAACTGAAAGTTACAAAGATTTTCTCCTAAGTTTTCTTCTCGTCATTTTACAATTTTAAGCTTTACATTTACAAGTATGATCCATTTACAGTTATGTTTTTATAAATGGTGTAAGATATGTATCCAAATTATTATATTTTTGCACATGGATATCTAATAGCTTTGTCATCATTTACTGAAAAGAGTGTTCTTCTTTCAGTGAACTGCTTCTACAGAGTTTTAGAACTTTAGTCATCCCTACATGCATGAGTCTCTTTCTGGATGATTGATTGATCTATTTCTTTATCTTTATGCTGATACAGCAGTTCCTTGAAAAAAGTAGCTTTATAAAAATTCTTGAAATCAGGTAATGTGAGTATTCCAACTTTGTTCTTTAAGACTGTTTTGGCCATTCTAAGTTATTTACATTTTTCAGATGAATTTTAGAATTAGTTTGGCAATTTCTACAAAATCTTGCTGCAATTTTAGTTGGGAGAATCACTCGTGGTGAGCCACTCTAGATTATACATTTTTGGCAAGAATTATACTTCATAAGTGACACTGTGTCAGTAGGGGCCACATAATGTCTGGTTGTCTGACATTTAGTGATCCGTTGAGATGTATCACACAGTTAAGCTGCTGTTAGCCCTGTTTCTCCAAAGTAAAGTTTCATTTTCCCCACTTTAAACATTATGTAATCTGTGAGATAATAACTTCACACCATGGAAAAATAAAATTTCCCATCCATATTTTCTTTCTTGGTTTAGCCTTTAGTCATTGTTGTTTTTAAATGCAGAAATAGGGATTCAACTAATAGATAAGACTATTTGTGCTTCTTATTTATTCTTGGCCCCATATCTCCATGATTGAACTGTAATATGAACTGGAATTTTCATATTAAAAATTAAGATACATGAAGTTATACATATGTGGATTGGCACCCTGACTATACCACTGACCAGGAGTGTGATCTTGAGCAATTTTTTTTTTTTTTTTTTGATATGGAGTCTCACTCTGTTGCCCAGGCTGGAGTGCAGTGGCCCCATCTCGGCTCACTGCAAACTCTGCAAACTCCGCCTGCTGGGTTCACACCATTCTCCTGCCTCAGTCTCCCGAGTAGCTGGGACTACAGGTGCCTGCCACATAACCCAGCTAATTGTTTGTATTTTTAGTAGAGACAGGGTTTCACCATGTTAGCCAGGATGGTCTTGATCTCCTGACCTCGTGATCTGCCTGCTTCAGCTTCCCAAAGTGCTGGGATTACAGACGTGTTCCCAAAGTGCTGGGATTACAGGCGTGAGCCACCGCGCCCGGCCAGATCTTGAGCATTTGTTTTTTTTTTAAAAAAAAACATTTCTGTGCTTCAGTGTCTGTACCACTTAAATTATGACAATGTCATTTACTTCTTTTGGTTGTTCAGAGCACTAATTATCACATGAAATGAATAATAATAGCGAGGAGAGCCAAGACCACCTGATGACTATCAAGCAGACCATCCGGAAGTAAAACTCCGTATCTGAGGAATTCAGAAGTAATTAGACTTCACTATTACCTAAAGCTGGCATCTGGTATGTTTGGCTTCTCCCCAAAAATGTGTAAGTAACTAGAATTTCTATACATCCCCAGAATGCATGCATGTCAGAACTCATTGTGCAACCCTTGCTGACATTAAGGCACCAAAATGTCTACAAATGTAATCATTTATCATGATGATTTATCATATGTGGCCAATATGGTCCAAATTACCCTTAAACTCCAGCTACAAGGTCTATAAATTCCCCTAAGGAAAGTCCACCACAGTGTGTTCAGTCCTGTCTTGCTAAAGCTCTCTCCTGCACTCTAAGGCAGCGTTCTTCCTATCTAATAAAACTTCCCTTTTCAAACCTATACTGTTGTTGGTAAATTCTCTTTACCACCAGCAATTCAAACGCTCTCCATTGCCAGAGCTCTGACCCCTCACTGGGCAAATAGCATTTATTGAAAATTAACATGCAAACAAATGCACAAATGTTTCTAACCCTTACAGAGATCCTACAAAATCAGGCCAGGTGCGGTTGCTCACGCCTGTAATCCCAACACTTTGGGAGGCCAAGGCGGGCAGATTACGAGGTCAGGAGATGGAGACCATCCTGGCCAACACGGTGAAACCCCGTCTCTACTAAAAAAATACAAAAAACTAGTTGGGCGAGGTGACGGGTGCTTGTAGCCCCAGCTACTCGGAAAGCTGAGGCGGGAGAATGGCATGAACCCGGGAGGCGGAGCTTGCAGTGAGCAGAGATTGTGCCACTGCACTCCAGCCTGGGCGACAGAGCGAGACTCCGTTTCAAAAAAAAAAAAAAAAAAAAAAAAAAAAAAAAAAAAGGAGAGAGAGAGAGAGAGAGAGAGAAATAAATCTTACAGAGCCAGGCCTTTTAAAGCCCAATTTGCAACACCAAGATGCAGAGAGATTAAACAATTTGTTTAAGATTAAAAGGCAGTGCTGGAGCTCAAATTCAGATCTCCTTGGTGCCAGGGAGGGCACTATCAATATTTCCACTTTTTAGTGTTGTCTGTCATGACCACTTATAAAAGTGAGCTTCTCCCATAGCGTCTAGAGTTTGCAACCTAAGAAAATGGTCTGGCAGCCCATTGCCTTAGTTGCTTATGAGGGACTGGGGGTTGGGGAGAAGAAAAGTCGCTGTTGAAATCTTGATTTTCATCGACTAACATGTCATTTCTTATCAAGTCACTTGAACTTTCCCAGATGTCATTCCATCAAAGGAGGAGTAATATTATTTTGCCCCTTCTGTTTTGGGGGCCCGTTTGAATGCTAAATGAGGTAATATGCTCTAATGTGCATTGTGTGCTGCAAATTTATGAAGTCTGAGAGTGTATCATTTTAATCAGTATAATCAATTTTGACCCTTCCCCCTTTGCAAAATCCAGGTGATATCTGTAATGACAGGGGACTGCGGCCAGAGTTGTGTGATATGTTTCATATGGCACCAGCAGTAACAGTTTCACCATACATCAATGCCATCTTGACACCATGATTTATCAGTTAACAGGAAACTGAAGTTAAAATTATTTATTTGATACAAGCTGTCCTGACTCCTTTACTTTTCCAGGTGACCTCAAACTATGCTAGATATACTTATTTACTTGACCATCTTTGTTTTGAATATTTCCTTTAGGTATCTTTCCTTGAAGAGAAGTCTTTAGTTTTAATTTTTAAGCATCATTTATGTAACTCTCACATATAGGTACTATGCAGCACAAAATAAATAATGATTTGACATCTAAAATATAAATGTAAAAAATTATTAGTGATTTAGTTTGCTGAATAGGGAGACACATCCCCTTGACCTGTAAGTGCTGACTATGTGACTATTCTTTCTGCTGAGTAGTAGAGAAGAAATAAGAGAGCGAGAAGAAGGAGAGACTGACGGTGTGCCTGAGCTACTCAATTTATAGGTTTCACATCATTTTGGAATGCACTAAATGTTTTATAATATTTAATTGATAAGACATTACCATAAATCTTATCATGCACCCAAACTACTTCATCAAAAACTAATCGCAACCTCATTTCACTCCTAATAGTAATTTAACTGATAAGTTTTCTGAAAGAATTTGGATTTGTGATTCAATCATCTCTTACAGTATAGAATAAGGGTTAGTTACCTAAGCATAAGCACTGAATTAAATTGTTTTAATTTAGGTTTAATTATAATTTAAGGTGGGGATAGAGATAAAGATGAAGTGCCAAGAGTAGGTCAATCATTAGAAGAATGAAAATTTGAAAACCAAATACTGTGTAAATTTGTTAGCATACAGATAAAAGAAAAAGCAAGATTAAAATAAACGAATAACATTTAATCTTCTGATACAAAAAGTCAAGTTTCACAAAAATCTTGGTGAAACTGAAAAGTAGCTTTGGGAAAGGAAAGGAAACATTTTATAAATGACAATGTGTTAATCCTATGGCAAATGCTTGAACTTGCTTCCTGTGTAGGTACCCATCACTTATATGAATTCAGAGAGTATATTTTTTATTATTGGAACTCTTGTCAACACCAATGGTCTATGACAATAAGAAAACATAGGTTAAAACATAGATACGAGAAAAGAGGTTTCCTTTTTTTTTTCTCTTTGAGATACAAATAGTTCTAGGGGTAGAAGTCAATAAGCCTGTGAAATAAAATCATTTGGAACTCTGAATGAGTGCCGAAATTTTGTTTCAAACACATTCCTTTTATGTATATAAGGCTTATCATTTTAATGTTTATAGTCTATGGAAATGGGAAACAAATTATCCCCTATCCTCCAGGAACATTTGATAAGAGAGTGTAAAACCAGAAAATGCTATCTTGAAGAAGTCCATGAATAAACTTCTAATATTACACAGTTTCAATAATTCTCAATGGTTTGTTCAAATGTCCTCAAATTTCCTTTGCAATTCTGCACCTCAATTAATTCTGATCTGTTCTATAATTACAGAAAAGTAAGAATAATGCAACAAGATATTCAAATATGACTTACCCAAGTAATAAAAATAGCAAAAGAAATTTACTATACTACATACATTCATGTTCTATGCTGTAGCATGTTTGTTTTGTTTTTTTGGTTTTTTTGTTTTGTTTTGTTTTGTTTTGCTTTTGGAGACAGAGTATTACTTCGTCTCCAGGCTGGAGTACAGTGGCACGATCTCTGCTCACTGTAATCTCCGCCTCCCGGGTTCAAATGATTCTCCTGACTCAGCCTCCTGAGTAGCTGGGATTACAGGCACCTGCCACCACACCCAGCTCATTTTTGTATTTTTAGTAGAGATGGGGTTTCACCATTTGGTCAGGCTGGTCTTGAACTCCTGACCTCATTATCTGCCCACCTCAGTCTCCCAAAGTGCTGGGATTACAGTGGTTTGCTATTTTTATTACTTGGGTAAACCACACTTAAATAAATTCATCCATTATTCATACTATAGTGAAAGTCACTACATAAATTTTCAAGAGAAAATTGTTATTCTCACAACAATCCATCTACAGATTAATATTATAATAAGTAAAATGCCCCCTTTGTAAGCAATCATAACTGCTTACAAAAAAAATGATTCAACATTTCTTTTCATGGACTTCAGTGTCCAACACAATTTAACTTAAGCTTTTCTCCTCAAATGATGTTTGGAACTCACACATTCTGTTTACCTTTCTTTCTGAACACATTTTCTGTTTTTCTAAGTCACTGAAATGTTCTCACTGTACTGTATGCAGAAATGTACTTCTCCCCAAGGTCCTCCAATTAAGATTCACCTATCCTCTAAAGCCTCATTCAAGTTCAATGACCTATATGCTATTACCTCAAAGTAATCCTTTCTTTCATATTTTGTTCCCCAGCCCTTTGCACTTGTACTATAGCCTTTAATGTGCTCTTTCTGTATTGTAGTTAGATAATGCTCATATCTGTTTCCATTAGTAGAATGTGCACTGTTTGAGGGTAGAGAATGTCATCTACGTGAGTCTCTCACAGCATTTAGCACAATGCCTTGACCACAGAAGAGAGTGACTCTATTATTACATATAATTATTAAGGTGCTGAATATTTTGTCTTTAGGAAATCCATTTTTAAGTGGATTCCTGATTTTGCAATTTTCTCTATTTAAAAACATAGAGGGTGTTTTGGGAGAAATGAGAAGAATCCCACGAAAATCATTTCAGCTGTTTAGATGATTTGATCAGAGTATTTTAACTAGAAATTAAATTTGGCAGATTGTAGAATAAAAATGTTTGTATTATATATAAATTATATACAATTTTGTGTAGTAAAGAATTTGTCCAAAGAGACAGGGCTTGCTTTTGTCTTTAGCTTCTGGGAGGCAACCTTCTTATTACTTGAAATTTCTCAGGTGATAGGAGTGTTTTCCTCATTCATGATGAGACCACATCTGATAGTTTATGTTAAATAGACGACTAAAGGTCGGGCCAGTTATAAGCAATAGTCTAAGTTTTGAGAGCTGAGCATGCCAGAAAGACCAATTATGTTATTAGAGTTTTTGGGCTTTGAGTTATTTGAGGTTAGGAGGTAGAATTCAACCATAGGCTGAATCAGTCACCCATGGCTGTGCAATGAGTCAGCAATATCTCTAGACACTCCGGCTTGGGTGAGCTTCCTGGATTAGTATAGTAATACAACATACCCATTATCACGCATTGATGTGAGAGGGTTATATATCCTGACGATGTCACAAGCTTTGCATTTTGGCTGCCAGATTCTAACCCATGCACCTCTTCCTTTGGCTGGTTCTAATTTGTATCTCTTACCTGTAATAAACAAAATTATGAGTATAATATGTTTCGCGGAGTCCTGCAAGTCTTTTTTGGGTTAGAGCAGTTTTGGTAAACTGCCAAACTTGGATTTTCTGTCAGAAGTGAGAGTTGCCTTTTGTGAACTATTTCCTCTAACTTTGTAGCTGGACCCCAGACATTTGTAGTCGGGATTGGAAGACTTGGACAGACTTGACAATCTGGAGGACCGTACTCTCCATCTCTCAATTTGGCTAACTGTGAGCAAGTTCTATAAAAGCAGAGCATCTCTCAATTATGAAAACATCTTACAAAATTTTATCTTTTGTTCCTACTGTTACTTGCTCATAGGTTTTATTTATCAATTATTATTTTTCTCTGTGACTTATTTATTGAAACATCTGTCCATCTCACTATACTCTGAGCTCTTTAACGTGAAAGACAGTTTCAAATTCATTTCTGTACCAAATTCCTTGCTCTAAGTATTTGGTCAATGAGTGCTTATTGAATGAACGAATTAATGAATGTTTGGAATGGTACAATTTACTCAAGACTGATATACTGAAGTTCCATCATTAGCCTAGGATGTTGAGATCTTGTGAATTTTAGTTTCACATTCCCTCTTTTAAACAAATAAAATTATTTTATAGAGTAATTTTAGAGCACTACTACAGAGCTAGGAAGTATCATCTTTTAATTAAGAGGACATTGATTTGGGAGTCAGAATTATTGGGCATATATTGAACTCTTATTTAACGTGTAGCCCTGAGGAAATCTCTTTACCCATTTAAACTCTTGTTTCTTCATCTGTGAAAAAAAGAATAAGGCTATAGTTACCTATTATTATAATATGCAGTTTAAAAAAATGGATGAGAAATATACTATTATTTACTATACTGTTATTACCATTATTTATGTTAAATATGTAATGTTACTGAGTAAGTATAATGTATATGTATTATTGAATATACTTTTTGAGGCATACATATGTATGTAAAAAGGTTTAGTACATATAAATTTATACAATTTTTAAAATTTCCTCAGTATTGTAAGAATCATAATGAGGTTAAATAATTGACAAAATATTTTTTAGATTTCATCAAGGTTGATTAAATATCTCACTATTTTCTGATGACCTTGTCAAAAGGTACAAAATGTGAGAGGCCATTTTAAATCCAAAGCTATGTTTGATCAAGGCCTTTTATTAAGAACAAGTTGAAAGTCATTTCAGCAGTAGGTAAATTATAGTTCCAAGCAATGTAAATTATTGAATATCTTCAAAAACACAGACATATTTTATGTTCCCATGGAATATAATGCCTTTTCATTTATTCATTTGCTCATTTGTATATTTATTTATTCATTCATTCAACAAAAATATATTGAGCATCCACTATGCCCCAGGTGTTATGCTAGGTACTGAGGTTACAGAGATAAATTAAAGGGTCTTTACCTTCAGGAAGTAACCAACTTTCAGCTCAATTTGTTGACTTTTGAAAAGTTTAGATACATCAATAATAGCTTGTACATATCCAAATAAACCTGCTTGAGAATTTGCAGCTATTCGTGAGCAGCTTTTGTGAAGGGCTGTGAAGAAATGTACAGAATAACAAAATTGAGCTCATATGGCAAGACCCAGAGTCAAACTTTCTTTACAGGACTGAAATCTTCAGTTGTCAATAAATATTAAATATGAGGACAATATCTCTATGAGACCAAGTTAAACTGAAAACATATTGCATATATGTGTATAATTTATGAGAGCATTCTCCAGATGACTCTAGTACACTCTAATGCATTAAGCTAATTCACTAGCTAACTTCTTAGACTCTGAATGTGTGCTGTAGGACATGCAAGTTCTCACACATGTAAATAAACACAAGTGTACATAAAACCCAGCGTACCAAGTGTACTTGACCCAGTAGGATCAAGACAATGGAGCAGTCTGAGAGGACATATGGGATGGCAACTTGTATACAAAACAACCATTTCTCTATTTGCCTAGGACTTGCCCTTCCAACTAATACCAGTTGAACAGTTGGGAAAGTGAATGACACATAGCAGAAACATAAATGTTGAATTTTAACAGTATTAAGTTTTTTCATCCTTTCTTAGATATGCTTGGACTCCAATGTCTAAGCCAAATAAAATGCTCTCTCTTCACTTTCATGCAAATGTGTATAATTAAAATTTTTGAAACATGGTCTGTAATGATGCTAATGGTAATGATGTTATAATACAAAAGTACACTATTTCATAAGTCAACATTATCTACATAAGAAAATGAGTTTATTGATAATTCTACATTTATCATAGCACTCCAAGCCAAAATATATATAACTAAAGAGTGCCAAATATTTATAACTTATATGAAAAAATTTGGCTAAATAGTATTTGAATGGCCATGAAGCCAAATGTTTGCAAGTTATAAACATATTGGAAGGTTTTTTTAAAGGACAAAAGAAAAATGTAAAATATGAAGGTAACTAAATACATCAGACTAAGAATTTCATGAAAGTTTTTAAATTGTTACTGAAACACAGGAATAGTGGGAATGTGTTAGCATCATTTACAAAACTGTAAATGTTTCTATAAAAAAGTGACAAAAGAAGATAAGTCTTTTATTTCACTTAATATGCCATATAGAGGTGTAAACAGCATGACTTGCTTTGGGTTAGGAAATGCTGAATGGAAAAATTCAGCTTTATTTTATGGAAGAAAGGATCTTCACTTGTCTCAGCAAGAATTGACCATCTGTAAGTGTTTAGAAGTATTAACTACTTAGTGAAAGAAAATAATAATCATATCTTGGTTGCTTTTACTGAGGTAAAAATTTAGAAGCTGCTCTGCCATCACATAGCATAATTCTTTTTATTTACCGCATGTATTATATATGGTATTGAATACGTTACACAAGTCACTAGTACTCTTACTTCACTTAAAAAAAAAAGATTGAAGTGGCCGGGCGCGGTGGCTCAAGCCTGTAATCCCAGCACTTTGGGAGGCCGAGAGGTGGGCGGATCACGGTGAAACCCTGTTTCTATTAAAAATACAAAAAAAAAAAAAAAAAAAAAAAAAAAAAAAACTAGCCCAGGTGGTGGTGCCTGTAGTCCCAGCTACTCAGGAGGCTGAGGCAGGAGAATGGCGTGAACCCGGGAGGCGGAGCTTGCAGTGAGCGGAGATCAGGCCCTCCAGCCTCGGCGACAGAGCGAGACTCCAACTGAAAAAAAAAAAAAAATTGAAGTATGTTAATTTTTCAAACTGTGCATTTAAAAAATTTGACAAGATGGAAAGTATCATTAAAATAATGATTTTCATCATTTGGATCCAAGACACACATAATGAATTTTATTAATTTTATTTCTTTAGTTAGACTAAGTAAATGAGAAAGAAAACATTTATACAGCCATTAAATTAAATTCTGTTAGGCTATAAAAGTTTGAGAAAACAGGAAAGATCTTGACTTCATAGAATTTTTGTTGCTGTCTCTTAGTAAATTTTATTCTGAAACCAAATCCTGTGTTTTTATTTTAGTATTGCTATCATTTGCAATCTAGATTTGGAGAAAACTAGATGTTAGAGTTTTCATTATTGCTGAGTGATCTACAGCAATTCATTTAAACTAACTGAAAATGACTTACCTATATAAATGTCTTCCTAACAGGTTTATTCTGAATAATAAAAGAAATAAATAGAAAATGGACATGAAGCTTATAGCTTTAATACACGAATTATTATTCTAAGAAATTTCAAATAATTTCAATATTTATAACCCATATGCTTTCAAATGTGACTTCATATGTTTTATCAGTTAAAGGTACATAAACAACATAGAACAGTCTAAAATCAATAAATATGTTAAACATGAAGAGGGAAAAGTAAAGCACTCACTATTTAATAAATTATAAACATTTAAGTTTAAATTTTTTCTGAGCTTCCTTGAAGTTAAAAGATATGAAAATTCTTATTTCATTTATTTGGGGCATAGCATTAAGAATTCTACCTAATGAAAGAATTTTTATAGAAATTAAGCTGGTAAACTCCATACAGGCTATTTTCTTGTTCTAATTTGATGGAAGAATGTCACATAGCCACCTGTCTGGCCTCACTAAACAAAGGTTAATCATTCCTTCTCTCAACCAGGATTTTCACAAAATTTCTCTTCTAGATAATTTAAATTTAATCTCTCTGTTGAGATCCCAGTACACTGGTACATCCTCATATTTACAGTGCTTTAAACATTAATTCCTGCTTGCCATTTTACCAGGAAAAGATGAAATAAAAAGATCTCCAACAGGTCATGGTAAGGAGAAAAGGGTACAATGGTATCATACTATCAGCCAAGGCAGAAAGTCTGAGTTCTGAGTCAGCAGGGTCTTTTAAGTCATCGCTAAGTAACTATAAGTGGCTTTGAGATTTCCTGTGAAAATGGATGGAGAGGCTGTTGTTGAAGTGCCCAATCAGATCCCAGTGGCAGCATTGAGGCCGACAGCTCTAACCCTTCTGCTCACAAAAAGCCCTTTCCTGAGACCTTTCTTCTGTATGTGTTTAACACCCACAGTGGTGTGGAAGCTAAGCTGCTTAGGCATGTCCTGCTGAGGCTTCCTCAGCAGCTACTCTCAGAGGCTAGTGCCTTTCACATGGAACAGGACGCTCCCAAGGGCACAGTTGAAAGGTTGTCCTTTTCATTTAATTTTAAAATTATTTTTGTGGAGAAAATTTTAAGTTATGCTGGGATAAGTTATTATAATCAAGAATAGAAGATTATTCATTCATTTGGACAAAAAAAAGCCTACGGAAAATCAGAGTGTATGAAAAGTACAACAGTTTGAAAGAAGACAAACTGCAGAATGTGCCTGAATATGACAGCAAAATGCAGACTGTTCTCATCCATGTGCAGGGCAAAGTACAGATAAGACTACTGAATCGGATGCCTTCAGTATTTAAAATTTATAAATCAACTCATGTCCATCTCCCTGTTCATATTCCCACCCAAGACCCCCAGCCCACTCCCTGGTGACGGCCCTTACACTCAGGAGGCAAAATTAACTCTTTTCTGCTGCCTGTGAGTCTGGGAGAACTGGATATGCTAGGACAGGACTTGGCAAACCTGGGCAGTGACCAAAGATCTCCTGGATAGTGACCAAAACCACCTGAATTTGAGATTAAGACAGGAGAGACACACTTCCCAAGGAACCATGGTCAGTGAGTTTACCATCCCTTCACTTCTCTTTTCCAGCTCAGGATTTCTAGGCACCTAGGTGCCTCTCCAAACTAGATGACTAGAGCTGCATAGAGGGGGACCACAGTTATCTGGGTGTTGGCAGAACCCACTCTACTAAGACACGCATAATTGGATGATTTTGAAACTATCTTTATTTAAATTCTTCAGTTTTCCAACACAAACATTGTGATTTTCTCCCCTATTTTCTACCTCTGTATTCAAGTATTCACTCTTACATTCTCTCATCTGGAGGCTCATTTCAGCTCGGGTAACCTTCTCAATCTATTAATAGTAACCAGTAACTGAACTAGAAAATAAAAAAAAAAACGCTTAAAAGATCAACAAAAATGTCTTTAGGTTTAGGTGTTCTGTGTTTCTGATACGAAGGCACTCTGCAGTTCAGGACACAGGATGAGCCCTTGTGGTCCAGATCTAAGGTCAGTGCCTCAATGCCATTGCAGCAGAGCATTAATCTTTAGTTTCATTTTGCTTTTTTTGCCTTGTCTTATAATGCTGATTTATTTCCAAGAAACCTTGTCATGAAAATGAAGAATGTATTTTGTCCCTTGAAAAATGGAGCTTTATCCCATGTGTTTTCTCACAAGGCAAGCCTGCAGATTCAATGCCCCTGCTTTTTGTTCTTTGACGTCAACAAGAAGTAATTACAAGAAAGTGGACCTAAACAAAGTCAAACTGTTACTTAATCCTAATCCCAGCTTTAAGTTTGAAGAGCGCAGATAACCAACGGTAGCAGAAATAAAATTATCCTGTCCATTTACAATAAACCATTGTAACTATTCCAAGTATAGAATTTCACTATTGTTTTTTTTTTTCCTCTTGGATCTGCCAGCACTGAAGAAACGCTGATAAGAAAGGAAACATTATGAAGACCTACCTCAATGTTTGTAATAAGTTACAGTTAGAGCTGTTACCTTTAATTATTTTTAACAGAATTTTCCATAAAATTCATAGCCTTTACCAATATAAGAGAAACGGTGAGTAAAATACTTTTTCTTGAGTTTCTTATTAATAAACCCTATTGCTTCATAATGAATGCCAATGTATTTTAATATTGGTAATTTTAAATAGGTGAACATACCAATTCTCTGGGATTTACCAACACAGAAAATGTCTGAAGAGTTTTGAATGAATATTGGAGTAAGAATAGAGTAGAATAGCATTTGTTTTCAAATAAGTTTTTCCAAGGTCAACTCATTACTGTAAAAATACCAGTAATTCAAGGTACCCAAAGGTGTGATAAAACAAAATAGTGGACTTTATAAATACATAGTCTTTAAAGTATCTGCCCTTTTCAAAGTAAACTGCATTCATTTTAAGACTGGAGAATTTCTTGGGGGTGATGAATAAATGGGGAGGCTCTGCACCACATGGTGGTTTATACTAATAATTTATAGCTACATTAATCTTTGAGTTGAGCTCTGAATTTAGTCACTTGGAAGTAAAAGCTCTCTAAAGAGATCATCATCAAGAAATAACTAAGTAATTGTTTAAAACTAAAGGCTGTTTTCTGAATTAATGAAGCAACTTTCATTATGAACAATCTAAAAATTACAGGCTATTTTCTATTTATCTGTTGATGCATTTCAATGAAAGCGTAATAACCTGAGAAACAGGAGGTTTTCCAGCATGTAAACTTACCTGAAATCATGACAACAACCTGTAAAGTAAAAATGAGTTTAGTTAGTATTTAAGTAAATCTTGCTACAAATTAAACATGTCATATTTTTTCTCATTTTTCTTATTCGATGTTATAGAAGTTGCATCTACCTTATCAAAATTAGTCAATACCTTTTGTATGCTAATTGAATATTAGAACTTTAGCATTTTTTTAAGAGAGTCAATAGTTTAAGTGAGTCTAATTATACATGTAAATTCTAGAAATGACAATTTGTTTCTCTAAATATGTGCCATATGGAAAAGATACTTTCCTCAACCCCAAAATATTTGTCTGTGTTAATTACCTTTCATATTTTGGAGAAATACCCCACTATCTTTTATTTTTCAAACTCGGAATATATCTTTTTTTTTTTTTTTTTTTGATGGCGTCTTGCTCTGTCTCCCAGGCTGGAGTGCAGTGGTACTATCTTGGCTCACCGCAAGCTCCACCCCCCCGGGTTCAGGCCATTCTCCTGCCTCAGCCTCCCGAGTAGCTGGGACTACAGGCGCCCGCCACCACACCCAGCTATTTTTTGTATTTTTAGTAGATACGGGGTTTCATCGTGTTAGCCAGGATGGTCTCGATCTCCTGACCTCATGATCTGCCCGCCTCTGCCTCCCAAAGTGCTGGGATTACAGGCATGAGCCACCGCACCCGGCCCCATGTTATTTTTTTTTATAACTGAGGACATAAAATTATCCTTAGGTTTCTGTAACAATTCTACCCTATAATTTTATTTTTTGACAATGACTCCATTCCTTCTTTTAGATGTTTATAATAATTCTTTCATACTCTACTGATAAGGAGAAAAATGTCTTAAAACCCGGCTAGAATAATAGTGTTGGGAAAGCTGTATATCCACACATAGAATAAAATTGGATCTTTATTTCACATAGCATACCAGGATAAACTGATAACAGTAAATATTTAAATATAAGTTCTGAATCTGTAAAACTATTAGAATAAGTCATAGGGAGTAAGCATTTTCATGTTGGTTTTGACAATGAGTTTTTTGGATATGACCCTAAAAACACAAGTAACAAAAGAAAAGTAGACAAATGGGACTTCATCAAACTAACAAGTGTCTGCAAAACAAAGGAACCATTAACAGAGTGAAAAGACAATCCACAGATTGGGAGAAAATATTTGTAAGCCATTCGTCCAATAAAAGTTAATATCTAAAATACATAATGAACTTAAGCTAACATGACAGCAAGTAAACAAATAATCCAATTAAATATGGGCAAAAGATCTGACTAGACATTTCTCAAAATAGTAGATACAAATGGCCAAGAGATATATGGAAATGTGTTCAACATTATTAATCATCAGGAAAATGCAAAAAACACATCTAATAGGATGGCTACTATAAAAAAGACAAAAGATAAGTCTTAGTGAGGACATGGAGAAAGGAGAAACTTTGTACACTGTTGGTAAGAATGGAAATTAGCACAACCATTGTTACCCACAGAAATAAAAACAACCATCAGAGAATATTATAAACACATCTATGCACATAAACTAGAAAATCTAGAATGGATAAATTCCTGGACACATACACCCTTCCTAGACCTGGACACATATACCCTTCCAGGAAGATATTGAATCCTTGAACAGACCAATAATGAGTTCTAAAATTGAGGCAGTAATAAATAGCCTACCAACCAAAAACAAAACAAAACAAAAAACACAAAAAAACCCCAAGGACTACACAGATTCACAGTTGAATTCTACCAGATGTACCAAGAAGAGCTGGTACCATTCCTACTGAAGCTATTCCAAAAAAATCGAAAAGAAGGGACTTCTTCCTGACTCATTCTATAAGACCAACATAACCCTGATATCAAAACCAGAGAAAGACACAACAAAAAAAGAAAACTTCAGGCCAGTATCTTTGATGAACATCAACGCAAAAATCCTCAACAAAAAACTGACAAACCGATTTTAGCAGCACATCAAAAAGCTTAACAACCACAATCGAGTAGGTTTCATTCCTGAGATGCAAGGTTGGTTCAACATATGTAAATCAATAAGTATGATTCATCGAACAAACAGAGTCAAAGACAATACCACATGATTATCTCAATAGATATTAAAAAAGGATTTTGAAAAATTCATCATCCCTTCATGTTAAAAAATAATCTAGGTATTAAAAGAACATACCTCAAAATAACAAGAGCCATATATGATAAACCCACAACCAACATCATAGTGAAAGTACAAAAGCTGGAAGCATACCCCTTGAATAGCAGTAAAAGACAAGGATGCCCTCTCTTACACCCCTATTCAACATAGCATTGGAAGTTCTAGCCAGGGAAGTCAGGGAAGAGAAATAAATAAAGCATATTCAAATAGGATGAGAGGAAGTCAAACTATTTCTGTTTGTGGATTACATGATGCTATATCCAGAAAATCCCATTGTCTCACCCACAAAGCTTCTTAGGAAGCTGATAAGCAACTTCAGCAAAGTCTCAGGACAGAAAAATCAATGTGCAAAAATCACTAGCATTCCTATACACCAACAACAGTCAAACCAAGAGCCAAATCACAAATGAGCTCCCATTCACAACTGCCCCCAAAAGAATAAACTATCTAGGACTACAGCTAACAAAGAAGTTGAAAGATCTCTACAAAGAGAACTACAAACCACTACTCAAACAAATCAGAAATGATGTAAGCAAATGGAAAAACATTCCATGTTCATGGGTAGAAAGAATCAATATTATTAAAATGGCCATACCATCCAAAGCAATTTATAAATTCAACGCTATTCCTATTAAACTACCATTGACATTGTTCACACAACTAGAGGAAACTATTTTAAAATTCATATGGAACAATAAAAGAACCTGAATAGCTAATGTCATCTTCAGCAAAAATGACAAAGCTGTAGGCATCACATTACCTGACTTCAAACTATACTACAAAGCTTCACAATCCAAAACAGTATGGTACTGGTACAAGAACAGACACATAGACCAATGGAACAGATTAGAGAACCAAGAAATAAGATTTAACACCTACAACTATCTGATTTTCAAAAAACTTGACAAAAACAAGCAAAGGGGAAATGATTTCCTATTCAATAAATGATGCTGGGATAACTGGCTAGCCATATGCAAAAAAATGAAACTGAACCTCTTCCTTACACTATATACAAAAATTAACTCAAGATGAATAAAAATCTTACATGTAAAAGCCAAAACTACAAACACCCTGGAAGACAGGTTAGGCAATAGCATTCAGGACATAGACACAGGCAAAGATTTTATGATGAAGACAGCAAAAGTAATTGCAACAAAAGCCAACAGTTGACAAATAAAATCTAATTAAACTTAAAAGCTTCTGTATAGCAAAAGGAACTATTAACAGAGTAAACAGACAACCTACAGCATGGGAGAAATTTTTTACAAACTATGCATCTCATTAAGATCTAATATCCAGCATCTATAAGGAACTTAAATATATTTACAAAAACCCCCCACAAATAATCCCTTTAAAAAGTAGGCAAAGGACATGAACAAACACTTATCAAAAAAAGGCATACATGCAGCCGACAATCATATAAACAAAAGCTGAACACCACTGATCATTAGAGAAATGCAAATTAAAATCACAATGAGATACCATCTCACGGCAGTCAAAATGGCTATTGCTAAAAAGTCAAAAAATAGGTTGGGCATGGTGGCTCATGCCTGTAATCCCAATACCTTGGGAGGCTGAGAAAGGTGAATCCTTTGAGCTCAGAAACTGGAGACCAGCCTGGGCAACATGGCAAAAGCCCATTTCTACCAAAAATACAAAAAATTAGCTGAGCGTAGGTGGCGTGTTCTTGTGTTCTCAGCTACTTGGGAAGCTGAAGTAGGAGGATAGCTTGAGCCTAGGAAGTGGAGGTTGCAGTGAACCAAGATTGAGCCACAACACTGCAGCTTGGTTGACAGAGAGAGATACCATCGCAAAAAAAAAACAAAAAAAAAAGAAAGAAAGAAAAAAAAAGAAAAGTCATAAAATAACAGACACTGGCAATGTTGTGGAGAAAAAGGAAGACTTGCACACTGTGGGTGTAAGTGTAAATTAGTTCAACCATTGTGGAAGACAGTGTGGTGATTCCTCAAACACCTAAAGACAAAAGTACCATTCAATGAAGCAATCCCATTACTGGGTATATACCCAAAGGAATATTAATCATTCTATTAAAAAGACATGTGCACACATATGTTTATTGCAGCATTCTTCAAATAACGAAGTCATGAAATTCACCTAAATGCCCATCAGCGGCAGACTGGGTAAAGAAAATGTGGTACATAGGCACCATAGAATACTATGCAGCCAAAAATGAGAATGAGATCATGTCCTTTGCAGGGTATGGATGGAGATGGAAACCATTATCCTTAGCAAACTAACTCAGGAACAGAAACCAAATACAGCATGAGTTTTCACTTATAGGTGGGAGCTAAATCATGAGAACACATGGACACATAGTGGAGAACAACACACACTGGGGCCTATTGGAGGGTGAAAGGTGGGAGGAGGGAGAGGATCAGGAAAAATAACTAATGGATACTGTCCTTAATATGTGGGTGGTGAAATGATCTGTATAACAACCCTCCATGACACATTTACCTGTGTGGCAAACCTGCACATCCTGCACATGCACCCTTGAACTTAACATAAAATTAAAAAGAAAAAAAAGCATGTAGGTTCCTCAAAGAATTCAAAATAGAGCTAGCATATGATCCAGCAAACCTGTCTCTGGGTATATAACCAAATGAAATAAAATCAGTATCTCAAAGAGGCATCTACACCTCCATGTTGATTGCAGCATTAGTCACAATAGCCAAGATTTGGAATCAACCTAAGTGCCCACCTTTGGATGAGTGGATACAAAGTGCAATATACACACGCAGTACAATAGATTACTGTCCGTCTTTTAAATAGAAGGATGTCTTGTCATTTGCAACAACATGGATGAAAGTGAAGGACATTATGCTAAGTGAAATAATCCAGGCAGAGGACACAGGAACACAAATTTTGCCTAATCTCAACTATAAGTGGAATCTAAAACAGTGGAAATCATAGAAGTAGAGACTAAAATGGTGGGGGTTTTCAGGAGCTGAGGTAGAAGAATGAGGAGATATTGGCCAAAGGGTACAAAGTTTCAGTTAGATAGGATGAGGGAGATCTGGAGATCGATTGTATAGCTTGGTGATTCCAGAAATAATAACATATTTTCTACTTGGAAATTGCTAAAGTAGTAGACCTTAAATGTTCTTAGAACAAAATAATGATGATTATGTAGGATGATGGACATGTTAACTAGTTAGATTTTGTTCATCATTTTACAATGTATACATATATCAAAACATCTGGTTGTATACCATAAATACATACAATATTTATTAGTCAATTTTACCTTAATAAAACTGAGGTGGGGGGAACGTAGTTAGGGGAACAATGCAAACTTTCCCCAAATTTTAAAATCTATTTGTGAAACAGCTTACAAGTAACTAGCATATTAAACATGCTTTTTTCAAATTTATATAGTCATAATGATACAGAGTCCATTTTAAATGTTACTGATATTGTCTTGCTGTCAATTTTGGCCACATTGTTCTATGTAGAGTTTATCCATACATTTTCTCTTATTTCATCATGTGGTCCAAGGTTTTCACTGAGATCTTCAGATTTTGTCATTGTAACTACAAACTAATGCTTTGTATATTTTTCATAATTTCTATGAAAAGGTGTATCTATGGTAGGGAATCAGAAATGACCACTGACCATGACCTCCCGAAGATTCTTTATGTGAGCCACAATTTGTCTCATGAGGATGCTCTAGGTTCCAGAATAATTTTTAAAAAAATACACTGTCAAGGATAATTCATTCTTATTTATGTATCTCTATTCCAAGATTTGGAGCATCTATTCAGTCACCCATGGCTTTTCAGTTTCTTCCTACAAGCCATGTATGAAATTTGTCACAGTCATTTTGCCCAAGTCTATTTTAATTTCATTTTACAGTTGTAAACTGATCAGCAGTGCATACATACCTCAGAGTTCTCTGTAGGTTTTGATTAAACAGATAAACAC
>NW_012103710.1:2116355-2120564 GCF_000951045.1 Mandrillus leucophaeus
CACACTGTGGGTGTAAGTGTAAATTAGTTCAACCATTGTGGAAGACAGTGTGGTGATTCCTCAAACACCTAAAGACAAAAGTACCATTCAATGAAGCAATCCCATTACTGGGTATATACCCAAAGGAATATTAATCATTCTATTAAAAAGACATGTGCACACATATGTTTATTGCAGCATTCTTCAAATAACGAAGTCATGAAATTCACCTAAATGCCCATCAGCGGCAGACTGGGTAAAGAAAATGTGGTACATAGGCACCATAGAATACTATGCAGCCAAAAATGAGAATGAGATCATGTCCTTTGCAGGGTATGGATGGAGATGGAAACCATTATCCTTAGCAAACTAACTCAGGAACAGAAACCAAATACAGCATGAGTTTTCACTTATAGGTGGGAGCTAAATCATGAGAACACATGGACACATAGTGGAGAACAACACACACTGGGGCCTATTGGAGGGTGAAAGGTGGGAGGAGGGAGAGGATCAGGAAAAATAACTAATGGATACTGTCCTTAATATGTGGGTGGTGAAATGATCTGTATAACAACCCTCCATGACACATTTACCTGTGTGGCAAACCTGCACATCCTGCACATGCACCCTTGAACTTAACATAAAATTAAAAAGAAAAAAAAGCATGTAGGTTCCTCAAAGAATTCAAAATAGAGCTAGCATATGATCCAGCAAACCTGTCTCTGGGTATATAACCAAATGAAATAAAATCAGTATCTCAAAGAGGCATCTACACCTCCATGTTGATTGCAGCATTAGTCACAATAGCCAAGATTTGGAATCAACCTAAGTGCCCACCTTTGGATGAGTGGATACAAAGTGCAATATACACACGCAGTACAATAGATTACTGTCCGTCTTTTAAATAGAAGGATGTCTTGTCATTTGCAACAACATGGATGAAAGTGAAGGACATTATGCTAAGTGAAATAATCCAGGCAGAGGACACAGGAACACAAATTTTGCCTAATCTCAACTATAAGTGGAATCTAAAACAGTGGAAATCATAGAAGTAGAGACTAAAATGGTGGGGGTTTTCAGGAGCTGAGGTAGAAGAATGAGGAGATATTGGCCAAAGGGTACAAAGTTTCAGTTAGATAGGATGAGGGAGATCTGGAGATCGATTGTATAGCTTGGTGATTCCAGAAATAATAACATATTTTCTACTTGGAAATTGCTAAAGTAGTAGACCTTAAATGTTCTTAGAACAAAATAATGATGATTATGTAGGATGATGGACATGTTAACTAGTTAGATTTTGTTCATCATTTTACAATGTATACATATATCAAAACATCTGGTTGTATACCATAAATACATACAATATTTATTAGTCAATTTTACCTTAATAAAACTGAGGTGGGGGGAACGTAGTTAGGGGAACAATGCAAACTTTCCCCAAATTTTAAAATCTATTTGTGAAACAGCTTACAAGTAACTAGCATATTAAACATGCTTTTTTCAAATTTATATAGTCATAATGATACAGAGTCCATTTTAAATGTTACTGATATTGTCTTGCTGTCAATTTTGGCCACATTGTTCTATGTAGAGTTTATCCATACATTTTCTCTTATTTCATCATGTGGTCCAAGGTTTTCACTGAGATCTTCAGATTTTGTCATTGTAACTACAAACTAATGCTTTGTATATTTTTCATAATTTCTATGAAAAGGTGTATCTATGGTAGGGAATCAGAAATGACCACTGACCATGACCTCCCGAAGATTCTTTATGTGAGCCACAATTTGTCTCATGAGGATGCTCTAGGTTCCAGAATAATTTTTAAAAAAATACACTGTCAAGGATAATTCATTCTTATTTATGTATCTCTATTCCAAGATTTGGAGCATCTATTCAGTCACCCATGGCTTTTCAGTTTCTTCCTACATGCCATGTATGAAATTTGTCACAGTCATTTTGCCCAAGTCTATTTTAATTTCATTTTACAGTTGTAAACTGATCAGCAGTGCATACATACCTCAGAGTTCTCTGTAGGTTTTGATTAAACAGATAAACACATCCAGTGTGACAGAAATTAAATTGCAAGAATGAATTTTTCTCTTTTCTAGTTTTATCATAGGAAATGTAGTAGTTCAGAAAGTAGAGAAAGCAAGAAAAACTTCACAGCTTTGGGCTTAACGTAGTGATTGAAATGGAAAGTCATGTAAACTCTCTGTAGATGTATTCTTCCAAGAAAAGCAGAGAATTATGGAGACACTTTACATGATGGGATATATAAGTAAGGCCCTGGAGGTCCAGATGTGAAAGCAAACTTCTGAAGTTAAGCACTTAGCTGAAAATTGCTTTCTATCATCTGAGCTAGAAGTAATCAGAAGCCAGGCATGCAGGATTAAATCAAAATATTGTTGGTGTATACTTGGCTTCTGAAAGTTGGAATTATTTTCCTCTTTTAATGCCCATGATAACACCTGACTCTCTTCACAATACGCAGAATTAAAGTGTCCCCATGGTAATTTATTTTTAAAAATCAGTAAAAGGACTGTATTCACAATAAAAACGTCTCTCAAGAACTTATTGGGTTGTTTTAAAATATAGCGTGATGCTGGCACATTTTCATCTGGAAAACCAAACTCCTGAAAGAGATTTCCAGGAATATTTGGACCCTAGAAAAATGAGTGTGGTGAAAGGGAATTAACATGCTTAATATCAAAAACTCTTTGTCTTTAACCCTGTGTCCACTCTCTTCAATCCTGTGGCTATAATTATACAGCCATGTATCATACATGGTCCCCCTTATGTTATTAGGGGACAACAAAACCGTTAGATGAGATACTAGCTGGCAGGAAATGAGAGCATACGCTCCAGTAAAGGGTCAAAACTGGGGAAACTAAGTGGGTTTTTAACCAATTCTTATGTCAAATATTCATCCCTGTTATCAATGCAGTGGTTAGATTTTTTTATTTGAAAAGCAAATCATAGTACTCTTGATAACCCTAACCAGATGATTTTGATTTAAATAATATGACCTTCACTATTATGGGTTCTGAACTTTCTCGATAAATTTCAGTTTGTAAGATTCTGTTTGGCCTTGGAGAGATCAATATTACTCACCAATATAACTGGAAATTTAAAAATCAATATTTATTACTTTATAATATATATTAGAGTTTCCAAAGACAGTTGTCAATAGGTTATTGTAGTAATGGGTAACATTTAGTGCCCATTTAGAGAAAACATTTTGCTAATATACTACCCACGGCAATCCTATGAGGTAAGCATCATTTCCCCAAGTTTACTAAGGAAGAGACTGAGGCTGAAGAGTGTTGTAACTTTTCCATTGTCACACAGTATTGATGGACCTCTCTAACTTTTGAAAAATCCTGTATTCTTTCCTTTTTGGAGCTTTTCTCTCCTATTCTATGTGATTCGGATAAGACTGTTGTTTAACTGGTCCAGGGTCCTCACAATGGAGCTGGACACATGACCCTAAGTGGACCATTGGAGCATGGTGGGGAAAACTGATATGAATATTAGGAGAAAGTCTCCCTATTTATGAAATTGCTAGCTATAAGAATCACATAGCCAGACGTGGTGGCTCACGCCTGTAATCCCAGCACTTTGGGAAACTGAGGCGGGCGGATCACATGAGGTCAGGAGTTCAAGACCAGCCTGGCCAACATGGTGAGACCCCGTCTCTACTAAAAATACAAAAATCAGCTGGGTGTAGGGGCATGCACCTGTTATCCCAGCTACTCAAGAGGCTGAGGCAGGAGAATCATTTGAACCTGGGCAGGGCGTGGGGGATGTGGATGTTGCAGTGAGCCGATAATTGTGCTACTGTACTCCAGGCTGGGTGACGGAGCCACATAAACCACGGGGTTTGAGCAGGTCCATTTCTCCTACTTGTGGCTTGAGGAGAGAAATAGACATCTGAGAAGAAGATAGATACAAGGAAAGGAGAAAAAGGAATGTAATTCTGACTACAGTATTTGAGCACTTGGCAAAGAGTCCATTCCAATTCCAGAACATCACAGTGATATGACCGTAAAAGCCAGAGTCTTAACAATGTTGCATTACATTTCAGCCAAAGTGTCATTTTACAGTCATGTGAAGGTAAAAGCCAAAATTTTGCAGTGATTGACTTCACCTCATGTGACAGGGCTGTAAACTCAGATCAGATTTTCCTCACTCACCATATTATACTGATCCTACTGTGCCCTGAACATC
>NW_012103710.1:2120614-2122771 GCF_000951045.1 Mandrillus leucophaeus
GGATGTTGCAGTGAGCCGATAATTGTGCTACTGTACTCCAGGCTGGGTGACGGAGCCACATAAACCACGGGGTTTGAGCAGGTCCATTTCTCCTACTTGTGGCTTGAGGAGAGAAATAGACATCTGAGAAGAAGATAGATACAAGGAAAGGAGAAAAAGGAATGTAATTCTGACTACAGTATTTGAGCACTTGGCAAAGAGTCCATTCCAATTCCAGAACATCACAGTGATATGACCGTAAAAGCCAGAGTCTTAACAATGTTGCATTACATTTCAGCCAAAGTGTCATTTTACAGTCATGTGAAGGTAAAAGCCAAAGTTTTGCAGTGATTGACTTCACCTCATGTGACAGGGCTGTAAACTCAGATCAGATTTTCCTCACTCACCATATTATACTGATCCTACTGTGCCCTGAACATCCTAGACTTGCTCCTGCTTCAGGGATTTTTTCACTTATTTCTTCTGTATGAGACATTCTGTTACAGAAATTCTTATGTCTCATTCCCTCACCTCCATCATGTCTAAAATACCATCTCCTCTGTTGGTTTTTCCAGCAACTCTATTTGTCATTACACTCTCCCTAGTTCTTCAGCCTATACTATCATTCTTTTGATCCCTTTTCTGCTTTATTTTTCCTTACAACACTTATAATTGTTTATCTTCTCTATCACCCCTTACTTCACTGGCACACAATGGAAGGCAAACTGCAAGAGTGGAGGGTTTTTGTTCTCTGCTAAATCTCCAACATTGAAAGGGGTTCCTCTCTGATATGGTTTGACTCTGTATCCACAAACAAATCTCGTATCAAATTGTAATTCCCAATATTAAGGGAGGGACCTGATGGTAGGTGATCGGATAATGGGACAGACTTCCCCTTGCTATTCTTGTGATAGTGAGTGAGTTCTCATGAGATCTTGTTGTTTAAAAGAATTTAACACTTTCCGCTTTGCGCGCTCTCTCTCTCCTGCTCTGCCATGACATTCTTGCTTCCCCTGCCCCTTCCACTATGATTGTAAGTTTCCTGAGGTCTCTTAGCAATGCTTCCCGTGGAACTGTGAGTCAATTAAACCTGTTTTCTTCATAAATTACCCAGTCTCAGGTAGTTCTTTATAGCAGTGTGAAACAGACTAATACAGAAATTCGGTACTGGAGAAGTTGGGTATTGCTATAAAGATCCCTGAAAATGTGGAAGCTACTTTGGAACTGGGGTAATTGGCACAGACTGCAACAGTTTGGAGGGATCAGAAGGAGACAGGAAGATGAAGAAAAGTTTGGAACTTTCTAGACACTTGTTGAATAGCTTTGACCAAAATGCTGATAGTGACATAGGCAGTGAATTTCAGGCCGAGGTGATCTCGGAGGGAGATAAGGAACTTATTGGGAATTGGAGTAAAGGTGACTCTTGCTATGCTTTAACAAAGAGACTGGCAGCATTATTCCCCTGCTCTAGAGATCTGTGTAACTTCGAACTTGAGAGAGGTAATTTAGGGTATCTGGTAGAAGAAATTTCTAAACAGCAAAGTATTCAAGATGTGGCCTGGCTACTTCTACAGCACAGATGTCCCTCTTGCTGTTCTTGTGATAGTGAGTGAGTTCTCATTAGATTTGCTTGTTTAAAAGTGTGTAGCACTTCCCTCTTCGCTCTTTTTCTCTGTCTGTCCTGCTCTGCCATGGTAAGGAATATTGGCTTCTCCTTCACCATTTTTGATTGTATGTTTCCTGAGGCCTCCCAGTCATACTTCCTGTACCCCCTGCAGAACTATGAGTCAATTAAGATTCTTTTCTTCATAAATTACCCATTCTTATGTAGTTTTTATAGCAGTGTTAGAATGGACTAATACACTGTCATTCACAGCAAAAAGATTATTGACCAATTAGTAGGCTTTAATGGTAAATTCCGATTCAAGCATTCGATTACACAATTATGTTATTCCATACTACTGCTAAATATTTTTAAGGATGTCATTTTTACAACCAACTGAAAAAAATGGGGCTACTAGAAAATCTCATAAAGATTCTTAACGAGAACTTAAATATAATTATATATTATTTCTGATAACAGAAAGAACTATATACTGTACAGATCACACAAAATCTGTAATGATTATATCATTAACTATAAATTCTGCTAAAAACTAAAATAATGGCTTGAAAATA
>NW_012103710.1:2123621-2125876 GCF_000951045.1 Mandrillus leucophaeus
AGACTATGTGTTAAATTTCTGACCATATGCAAAGACTAACCATGTGTTCTGAATCCCTTTTCTAAATTTGATGGACTTAATCATCAGTATCTGGGAAAGGAGCATTACAGAGTACACGAGTGACTGTCAGTAGCACAACTCTAAGGGAGTGGGAAAGTAAAAGCAAAGAAGACCTGGGTAGACAACCCATAAGTTCTCAATTCTCCATCAACAGGGCTTTTCAGTCACCTAATCCTTCATAATCCTCCTTAAAGCCTACGATAGCAGCCTCTCTTTACTTCCATATTCATACACTTTAAAATTTAACTATGAATTTATTTAGAAAACTAGTTTTGGAGAAGAAAATTATTAGTAAAATGTGTTTCAACTGAAGCAACAAAAAGTTTCAAATCATTGAGTTCAGGAGAAAATGATCAAAACTGAAGATTTGCTTAAGTAATTTATTTCAAAAGATAAAGACTATAACAATGACACATTATTAAATATGTATGTTACATTCACTTGATGCTATGATATTTTTTAAGTGGCACATAAAAAATTGCATATTAGGCAATCAATTAAGGTTTGTTAAAATGAATACATTATGAATTGTTTGCATTTTAATTTAACAGGCATTTTTAAGTATTTGTTATGAAAATTGGCTATTTATAGTTAGTTTCTACAATGTAAAATAAATTTTGAAAACTATTTGTAGTTACAGGAGAAAAGAGTTACCAGAACCTAAGGGTCTTTTCAACATTACACCAATGTAAATTACTCATGTGTGTCATCTATCAAGACACAATTTCCATACTCAAATACTGGTTCTAACTTTGCATTAACAGGACAGAGCTGCATGGGCAGCTACATTCAGGTTTTGCATAGCTAAAGAGCTATGATTCTTTTAAAATTAATTTTTGTGAAGATTAATTTGTTTTGTTAAGATAAACCTTAACTTTAGAGCTACTGCATAATTGACAATAATGTACATTATATGTGAGAGGCTCCCTGTTTTCTAAAGGAAAATTATGATTCAATTAAATATTGCATATGCTTCATTAGATCTTAAAATGATCTTATTTAAATATTGAACATCTTTTAAGAATATTGAGATGGCAATTTCCTCACGATTAAAAATGCTATCTCCATTCTTAAAACTTTAATTTCAATCATTATCCTGTGGTTGTCTCTTCTCTCTTCAGGGAGCAGCTCAAAGTTTATGAACAACTTCTCAGATAAATCTTTGTATCTGTCAGGTCATTGTGTGGAACAGTCCTGCTTTAGTGAGGACAAAACACTGACGATTTTCCTCATTGTCAGTGTTTTCATTTAAGTGAAAATATTCTGTGAGCAACGGCATGAATACACCATTAATTCTATCATTGGCAATATATATAAAGAAGGGACCCATAGTAAATATATGACTTTATTTCTAAATTAAATGAACACTTTCATTCTGATTCCAGGAAAATATTACTTGATAATGCTGATAATGACCACCAGTGTATTCCCAACCTAAGGGAGCTTTTGAGATAAGCATAAGATACAAATAAACACATATTTTTCATTGTTTTGATCTCCCTTTCTTAAGCTATTTGGGAGAAGAAAAGTTGTTTTATTTTTATTTCTTATTTGTTTCTAAAGAGAGAATTCTCTTTCCTTAATGTCCTTCTCAAGCACCCTTCCTGTACTTTATATGAGGGCTCCCAAATGGAGGCAATCCTTATTATGTGCCTTTGTGCATGTGGGCTCTAAACTGAGAATCTAAAGACAGCACTGTTGGTTCTGGAAATTTGATATGCTGGACTCCAATCTCCTTGAACTTTGATTTTTGAATTTTAATGCAGAGATAATAATATTCACTCTCCTACCTTGTAGATCTGTGATCATTCCGTAGCAATATGCTTATAAGACAATCTGAAATATTAAAAGTGATTAAAGGAAATAAATAGTTAAAGCAGCCAGACAGAAATAAATTTACCAGCTCTATTGTAGGGGCGTGCCAGGAGAAAATAAAATAAGGCAGATAAACTGGACTAATTTTCTTGTCCATAGGACCTCTGGGTAAATAGACTAATGATATTTGCAAGAAGGAAGAGACCTAGTCCCTGAAATGCCCATGGCAGAATTTCCTGGATAAGGATTTTTTTTTTTACTTTGAATTTTCAATTACACTACACCCATAACCTTGGTGTTAGCACATCTTGTGTCATAAAGAGCAAATGAACTACAATGAGATTTAGTTTGGGTTTCAAACTCTGCATTCAACACCTTGC
>NW_012103710.1:2128968-2130942 GCF_000951045.1 Mandrillus leucophaeus
AGTGTTAGAATGGACTAATACACTGTCATTCACAGCAAAAAGATTATTGACCAATTAGTAGGCTTTAATGGTAAATTCCGATTCAAGCATTCGATTACACAATTATGTTATTCCATACTACTGCTAAATATTTTTAAAGATGTCATTTTTACAACCAACTGGAAAAATTGGGGCTACTAGAAAATCTCATAAAGATTCTTAACGAGAACTTAAATATAATTATATATTATTTCTGATAACAGAAAGAACTATATACTGTACAGATCACACAAAATCTGTAATGATTATATCATTAACTATAAATTCTGCTAAAAACTAAAATAATGGCTTGAAAATACATTAACCTCTCCCCCAGAGCAAGATCTCTTTGAGATTGCTCCTCTTTGAGATTATGTGGGATAAACAGGTTTATTCTATATACAATATTTACAAGTAGGATCACTTGGTTTCAAGTAAAAACAGGGAGTTGTGTCTCTTGAAATGGCTTAGAAGGAGAATAAATTGGGTACTGAGAACATAAAAAGGAAATGTGATGAGTCTCGAGTAATAATTTTTTTAAATAGAGCTTTGAGGAAAAACTGATGAGAAATATGGATGTAGAGAAGAAGGACTCACAGCAGGAGCCCTGGGATAAAGTTGCTTACCAGCAGCCATCTGAATGCTGGGGAGGAAGAAAGACAAATACTGTGTGAAAGTCCCTGCTCCTAATAGCTAAGTGCTTTCACATCTGAAGACATGGTAGAATCTGCAGTGGAGAGTTTTACCTTTAAGAAGGTCCTAGGACATTGTATATAAGAGAGGCAGGAGTCAATAATTTAAGCAAAATAAAACTGTTGTTAACTTAGTTCACTATTATTCTTTATGACTTTAGGGGATATAAACATTTATAAAAAGTGGATGTAGAAAATTTACTTTATTGCCCATTCCTATTTTCCCCATGATACCTTATATTATTTAAATCTTAGCAGGTTTATGTAAGAACAACAACTCAGTGTAGTTTAAGAGGACAATAGGTGAGGGATATTATGATAATGCTATGAGGTTATATTATGGAATCCAATAATCCAAGGAGAGGAATATTCACAAGTCCAGGATAAGATGGTGACAGAAGCTAGAAAGCAACTAGGGATACGGATACAGATATTTTTCTCCTCTTCCTATCCACCTGCTTCCTTCCTGTTTGCTCTTCAACACACCAGTTCTCTACTCTGCTTTTCCATCCTCACAGTAGTGCATAGCTGTCCTATTGCTACCCAGACTATGTGTTAAATTTCTGACCATATGCAAAGACTAACCATGTGTTCTGAATCCCTTTTCTAAATTTGATGGACTTAATCATCAGTATCTGGGAAAGGAGCATTACAGAGTACACGAGTGACTGTCAGTAGCACAACTCTAAGGGAGTGGGAAAGTAAAAGCAAAGAAGACCTGGGTAGACAACCCATAAGTTCTCAATTCTCCATCAACAGGGCTTTTCAGTCACCTAATCCTTCATAATCCTTCTTAAAGCCTACGATAGCAGCCTCTCTTTACTTCCATATTCATACACTTTAAAATTTAACTATGAATTTATTTAGAAAACTAGTTTTGGAGAAGAAAATTATTAGTAAAATGTGTTTCAACTGAAGCAACAAAAAGTTTCAAATCATTGAGTTCAGGAAAAAATGATCAAAACTGAAGATTTGCTTAAGTAATTTATTTCAAAAGATAAAGACTATAACAATGACACATTATTAAATATGTATGTTACATTCACTTGATGCTATGATATTTTTTAAGTGGCACATAAAAAATTGCATATTAGGCAATCAATTAAGGTTTGTTAAAATGAATACATTATGAATTGTTTGCATTTTAATTTAACAGGCATTTTTAAGTATTTGTTATGAAAATTGGCTATTTATAGTTAGTTTCTACAATGTAAAATAAATTTTGAAAACTATTTGTAGTTACAGGAGAAAAGAGTTACCAGAA
>NW_012103710.1:2132672-2134602 GCF_000951045.1 Mandrillus leucophaeus
TAATAAATTAATAGACTGAATAATTGGTAAATTACTAAATCCAAAAAAGACCTTTGACTTTTTCGCCTGTTACTTAAGACATTTTTGACATGGGAGAAGCAATTTTATCAGAAGAAATGTAGCAGAATGCTCAAGCTTAGTCACTAGAATTTGGAGCAATATGTGTCTGGATGCTATCCTCAGGCAAGCACCAATTGCTCTGGCTCTATCCCGGATGAGCCGAGGGGCCTGTAGCCTCCTCACTTAGTATGTTCCAAGCTGAATTCCTAGGAGAACACAATGTAACTGAGTATTTTAGAGCTTGTGGTCTGATTAAGGACAGTAGCTGGAAAGTTCTGTATAGAACATCTGCCCCGTTTATTCCTTTTCCCATCCTTTGATTTTTTCCTCTTTCTCCTTTTCTTCATCCTTCTTTTTCTTTATCCTCCTTCTGTCATGGATCCTTCTACATAAATCTGACTATTTGTTAGCTAGATGCAGAAGACACCTCCCCGAAAGTTATTTCCTTTCGGTGTGTTCAGGTATTTATATAAATAACTTCTATTCAAAGACTGAACTCACTATGCCCTGTAAATCAGACTGGTTCGTTCCAATTTTTAGAACAACTATTTACACGTAAAAAAGCACAAAATAATTTTCATATATATTTTTGGTTGACTCTATTAGGACTTTTATAGTTTAATCAATCCTTTTTAAAAATGTTGTACTTTTGTCAGTATACATGTTTTATTGTAATGTGTAAAAGGTTTACCTTTTATTGTAAATAAATTACATAAAACTTGTCATTTTTAAGTGTACAAGGCTGTAGCCAAAGCATATTTGCAATGTTTTTGTTTCAACTTGTATTTTAGATATAGGGGGTACATGTACAGATTTATTACGTGGGAATATTGCGTGATGCTGAAGTTTGGAGTATGGATCTTATCACTGAGGTAATGAGCATAGTACCCAATAGGTAGTTTTTTAGACCAATCTCACCCCCTTGACCCTCTAGTAGTCCACGATGTCTATAGTTCCCGTATTTATGTCCACACGTACTCGAACTTTTGCTCCTACTTATAAGAGAGAACATGTGGTATTTGATTTTTGTATTCCTGCTTTAGTTTGCTTAAGATTATGTCCTCCTTGTTTGAGACCAGCCTGACCAACATGGCAAAACTCTGTCTCTACTAAACACACACACACACACACACACACACACACACACACGCACACAAATTAGCCAGGGGTGGTAGTGTGCACCTGTAATCCCAGCTACTCTGGAGGCTGAGGCAAAATAATCGTTTGAACCCAGGATGCAGAGGTTGCAGTGAGCTGAGATTATGCCACGGCACTCCAGCCTGGGCAACAGAGTGAGACTCCATCTCAAAAAAGAAAATTAATAATTATGTCCTCCAGCTTTAAACATGTTGCTGCAAAGAGCATGATTTCATCTATTTTAAATGGCTGTGTAGTATTCTATGGTATATATTTACCATTTTTTAAATCCAGTCTGCCACTAATGGACATTTGGGTTGATTCCAAGTCTTTGCTATTGTGAATAGTGCAGCAATGAGCATATGACTACATGTGTCTTTTTGTGTAACAATTTATTTTCTTTTGGGTATATACCCAGTAATGGAATTGTTAGGTTGAATGAGAGTTTTAAGTCCTTTGAGAATCTCCAGGCTGCTTTTCACAATGGCTTAAATAATTTATATTCCAACCAACAGTGTATAAGCATTCCGTTTTCTCCGCAGCCTTGCCAGTATTTGTAGATTTTTTGACTTTTTAGTAATAACCATTCTGACTGATGTGAGATCGTATCTCATTACCGTTTTGATTTGCATTTCTCTGATGATTAGTGATGTTGAGCATTTGTTCATATGTTGATGGGCCACTTGCATGTCCTCTTTTGAGAAATATCTGTTCATGTCTTTTGCCCATTTTT
>NW_012103710.1:2140846-2145453 GCF_000951045.1 Mandrillus leucophaeus
ACACACAAATTAGCCAGGTGTGGTGGTATGCACCTGTAATCCCAGCTACTCTGGAGGCTGAGGCAAAGTAATCACTTAAACCCAGGAGGCAGAGGTTGCAGTGAGCTGAGATTATGCCACAGCACTCCAGCCTGGGCAACACAGTGAGACTCCATCTCAAAAAAGAAAAATAATAATTATGTCCTCCAGCTTTAAACAAGTTGCTGCAAAGGGGATGATTTCATCTATTTTAAATGGCTGTGTAATATTTTATGGTATATATTTACCATTTTTTAAATCCAGTCTGCCACTGATGGACATCTGGGTTGACTCTATGTGTTTGCTATTGTGAATAGTGCAGCAATGAGCATATGACTACATGTGTCTTTTTGTAGAACAATTTATTTTCTTTTGGGTATATACCCAGTAATGGAATTGTTAGGTTGAATGATAGTTCTGTTTTAAGTCCTTTGAGAATCTCCAGGCTGCTTTTCACAATGGCTTAAATAACTAACCAACAGTGTATAAGCATTCCCTTTTCTCCGTAGCCTTGCCAATATTTGTAGTTTTTTTTAACTTTTTAGTAATAACCATTCTGACTGATGTGAGATCGTATCTCATTGTGGTTTTGATTTGCATTTCTCTGATGATTAGTGATGTTGAGCATTTGTTCATATGTTGATGGGCCACTTGCATGTCCTCTTTTGAGAAATATCTGTTCATGTCTTTTGCCCATTTTTTAATGAGGCTGTTTTTGCTTGTTGATTTGTTTAAGTTCCCTACAGATTCTGGTTATTAGGCTCTTTTTTTTTCTTTTTTCTTTTTTTTTTTATCCATAGCTGTGGATATTTTCCCCCATTCTATAGGTTGTCTGTTTGCTCTGTTGATAGTTTTTATTTTTTTCTTTTTTTGCTGTGCAGAACTCTTTAGGTTATTAGGTCCCACTTGCTGATTTCTGTTTTTGTTACTTTGCTGTTTGAGGACTTGGCCAAAAATCCTTTGGCCAGGCCAGTGTCACGAGGAGTCTTTTCTAGGTTGTCTTCCATGGGTTTTTATAGTTTGAGGTCTTTCATTTAAATCTTTAATCTATTTTGAGTTAATTTTTGTATAGGGTAAAAAGTAGGGGCCCAGCTTCAATATTCTGCATATGGCTAGCCACTTAGCCTGGCACCATTTATTGAATAGGGAGTCCTTTCCCCATTGCTGGTTTTTGTCGGCCTTGTCAAAGATCAGATGGTTGTAAGTCTGTAGCTTTATTTCTGAGTTTTCTGTTCTGTTCCTTTGGTCTATGTGTTTGTTTTTGTACCAGTACCAAGCTGTTTTGGTTGATGTGGCTTTATAGTATAGTTTGAAGTTTGGTAGTGATCTCATGCCTCCAGTTTTGTCTATTCAGGCTCCTTTTTGATTCCATATGAATTTTAGAACAGTTTTTTTTTTTCCTAATTCTGTGCAGAATGACATTGGTAGTTTGATGGGAATAACACTGAATCTGTAAATGCTTTGGGCAGTATGGTCATTATTATTATATAGATTCCTCTTATCCGTGAGCATGGAATGCTTTTTCGTTTATTTGTGTCATCCCTGATTTCTTTCAGCAGTATTTTGTAGTTCTCCTGTAGAGCTCTTTTACCTCCTTGGTTGGCTGTATTCCTAGATATTTCATTTGTTTGTGGCTATTGTAGATGGGATGGTGTTCTTGATTTCACTCACAGCTGAATTCTTTATTTTCTATTGTATATATTTAAGGTATATAACATGATGCTTTGATGTACATCATCATAGTAAAACCATGACTACCATCAAGCAAATTAACATATCCATCACTTCACGTAACTCCCTTTGTGTATGTGGTAAAAGCACATAAATTCTACTCTCTTAGCAATTTTTCAGTACACAATGCAATATTATTAACTACCGTTCTCATGCTGTTCATTAGATCTCTAGGATTATCTATCTTAACATGACTGCAAATTTGTGTAGTGGCAGTCAATTCACTATACTTATTTAAATGGTGTTACTGTAATAAACAATAAAAATTTATTTTATATCAAACATACAAATGCATTACAATTTAACGTTTTTGGTCTTTAAGGATTACTTTAAACAAAATCTAAAAGTTTCCTTTATAATGCAGCCAGAAGATGGGGACGTCATAGAATGACACGAGGGGACATGGTAAGTCTTTACTAAGTCCTACACAAGAGTACATGCTAGGTTCTACCATAGAGATGACTCATAATTCTCTAAGCATTTTATATTCTTTCTTTATATTTTTATTTCCTCTATGTGGAATAAGTGCTCACTTGGTAAACTTCTACTCATTCTCCAATAGCAAGAATAAACATTATCCAATTTTCCAACCCCAAGAAAAATGAAGAGCATTTTCTTCAATTATCCCACAGTATTTTTATGCCACTTAAATATTGGTTACTTACTGAATGTTATTTATTATTGTACATGTCACTCATGTACAATTTACAGTTCAGCCTTCCCCACAGAGTAGTAGGTAATACACAAGTGAGGTAATATATGAATAATAGGAATAGATTTCACTATTGACAAAGTATAGATTATCATATTTCAGTAAATCTTTCATATCTGAAAAATTGGGCTTTTTAATTAAAACCCATCCTTTATCTAAGTATCCTGATATATTATGAATCCAAATGTCCTGAAAGCCAAGAATCATTAGTTTTCATCAAGTTATTTTTTCCAAAAAAATTTATTGAGATATAACTTACATGCTATAAAAGTAACTCCTCTAATATGTACAATTCAGTGGTTTCTAGTATATTCCCAAAGCTGATCAATCATTACCACTCTGTCACTCTAGGTAATTAGGAATTTTAATAGATCTTGGATGATTCATATTAATCGTCCAAAAAAAAAATTTAGTGCTAATTAGTAGCCACTGTGTATTTCCTCCATTCCCCAGACTCCAGCAATCACTACTTTTTGACTCTACGCACTTGCCTATTCTGTACATATCATATAAATGGAACCATATAATATTTGGCCTTCTGTGTCTGACTTCTTTCACTTATGACAATGCTTTCAAAGTTCATCCACGCAATAGCAAAAATCAGTACCTTATTACCTTTTATGGCTAAAAATTTTGATTATATATATATATATTTCACGTTTGATTTATTCATTCATCAGTTGTTGGACATTTGAACTTTTTCCATTTTTTGGCCATTATGACTAATACTGCAATGAACATCCATGTACAAGTTTTTGTGTGGATGTATGTTTTCAATTCTTGAAGTGGATTTCATGAAATGTTTACCCTCAGAATAAAGAGGGATTAAATGATATTTGGGTTTTTTTGGTACAAGTTTATGAAAATATATAAACTTAACAACATATAATTATTTCTATTAACAAGATGCTAAAAATTAAAGTTGATCTTAATTAAACTGTACTAGCATGGAATTTTGAGAACATAATCCACAGATTTCTGCATGCTGAGCAGATCAATGGAAATATATCTTCCCTAGCTATATGTAAAAAAGATGATACCTCAAATATACTGAAATATATACATAAAGAGAAAAAATAATTCTCTTCTTAACAGGATATGCTTCTATGTTAGAATAAAGGAAGCAAATATTCATTCAAGCATTTATTGATTTCATAGTATATTTGAGACATATATAGGTAGAGGGTAATTAAAGGTTAACAAGCTAGAATCCTTGTTCTTAAGGAGCTTAAAGTCTAAGTGAAGATAAATTATTAAAACAAGCGGTAGATGTATAGTGTGTTCAGCTGGTACAAACACAGAGCTGTAAAAATTCAGAGGAGAGAGCTTATACTTTAACTTGCAATGACTAAATGCAAAATGAAGTTATAATTGTATATTAGTGGGAAGTACCAACATAAGGTAGTTGCCAGTGACCAGTAGATATGTGGGATACAGATCAGAGTAGGAGTCATATATAACAGTCATTTTTGTGTAAAGGAAATGAGCATCATAGTGAATACAATCTTTAAGGAAGGGAAAAGAAAAGAACATTAAATAACATCAAAGATGAAGCTTTTTGAGTACCTACAAATAGACTCTAGACTAAAGAGGAGGAGCAAGTAAGAAAAAGAGAAGACTTAGTCTGGGAAAGAATAAAATAGACAAAGACCCATGTTCCAGGAGAACAATGACAGAGTTTTGAGTTTTAAGGCAAGAAAAAGGCAACAGACACGTATCTGTGTGCACATCACACCCCCGCTGCGCGCGCGCGCACACACACACACACACACACTTCCTTTTCAAATACATTAAGCTTTTTATGAGCCAGCATTGTGCGAGGCATAAGGGAAAATACACAGGAAAGATAAAATCGGGCTTCCACACTCAAGGCAATTATGTTATAGGCCAGAATACATGTAAAAACAAATATCAAGCAATATAAATTACCATAAAATTTAGTACTAAATTATATGTAGGAACTATATGTGTTACAGAAACATGGAGAATAAAATTAATGAGAATTGGTGTATTTAGGTAAAGTATATTAGTTAAGACTGTTTTCTTCAGTATTTAGTAGAAAGCTGACAAACTGATGAGTTTGTGTAATAAAATTATTTATCATCAGAACTCTATTTAAACAGGTCAGGGTTTGTTAAACAGCATG
>NW_012103710.1:2147312-2147611 GCF_000951045.1 Mandrillus leucophaeus
AATATAAATAAAATATGTAAAGGAGTAATTTATTTGTACTTATTTTGGGGTGAGGGATAGTCCTTAGTTAAGACACCACCTTTAAATTTTTTTTTAAATCATTAATGTTGAATTTATCCTTAAATGGGGTGTTAGTGTGACTAAGGGTAAGGAGGAATTACGGTTGAAGTGAGAAATATGGTTACTTTTGATTTTGCAATTTGATCCCTGCTGATACATTCTATAATGTTAAATAAGCACCTGAACGTAACAAAAAACTCTAAAATGTCAAAATTATTAGACATTTATGATTATTTATA
>NW_012103710.1:2150341-2152794 GCF_000951045.1 Mandrillus leucophaeus
TTAGGACAATGCTCAATGTAGGGAAGCATGCTAAGGGATATATTTTTAAAAGGATTACATGGCCTTAGCCTGAAATAGGCATAAACTTAAATAAAGTAGTGTGTTTAGATGAGTAGTACCCAAAGTTTGTGCATATTTAAATTTTTTTAAACCACACATGCATTCTAAATATAAAGTAAATAAAAATAAATGCAAATATAATAAGCCAATATTTTCTACATGGCTCCCTTGGGTATATGCACACACATTGGAGTACATTGCTCTAAATACAAAACAGCTTGCAGCTTGTTTAGTATTGCCATATGGTCAATAGGATCCTTGATCGCCAAGTGATCTCTCCCTCTTTTAATTTACAGTAACACTTTTATACATGTTTCATATACCACTTACTACTGTTAATTATTTGCATAATTGGTTCATCCCTTTATTAAACTATGTATTTCTTTGGTGTAGTCCCTAAATTCTTAGCTGCATCCTCCGCAGAAATCTTACTCTTTCTTTCTCTATTTTATATATTTCTCTATTTTTATATACAACGTTTATTGAAAAATAATTGACAAAAATGATATATCTTTAATGTAATCTTTTGACATATGTATACATTGTGAAATAATTATCACAATGAACCTAATTAATGTAGGCATAACCTCACATAGTTGTTGTTGTGTGTGTGCATGCCTGTGTGTGAGGGTGAGAGAGAGAGAGAGAGAGAGACTGAGAGAGAGAGAGAGAAACACTGGAGACCTACCCTCTTAGCAAATTTCAAGTACACAATACAATATTGTTAGCTATACTCACACTGTTGTACATTAGATCTCCAGTACTTATGCATCTTGCATAACTGAAACTTCTATCCCTTGAGGAACTTTTCATTTCCCCCTACCCTTCTCTACTTTACACTGGAACACAATTATTTATTTGGATGATTGTTTCCCTACTGTGCTCCAAAACTTTGAGGGAATGTATTATATCATTTTATCTGTGTAATCTCTGTCTTTAGTATATACCGGCTGCCCATAAGAATTACCTGCAGCTTTAAAAAAAAACTGATGCGGAGGCCCCATCCAGAACAATCAAGTCATAGTTTCAGATAGTTTCTTACACACTATAAGTTGTTCATCATATTTGAAAATGAAATAATAAAGTTGGCTTTCTTGTTCTTCTTCCAGTATTTTATTTTCTAGTGATTCCTATTATTGTATCAGAAGAATGGATGATAAATTATCGCTATGAGAAAGCTTATAATATGCAGAGCATTTTAAAGTGTTGATATATGCATTAATATTTCTTTCAAATCGATTTTGCAGATTTTTTGACCTATGAACTGAATGCATACAATTTATACTTTAAAATTTTTGTAAAATGTTGCTTTAAAGCTGATAAAATAAATACCCTTTACAAATATATATGAAGAAAACAAAAATAAATATAGCATTTGAATACATGTTTGAGATAGATAAAATGTATATATAGTGATTAATGTACTAGATGTGCAATATGTATGTCAAGAAACTACCTGCCTTGGAATACAAACTACAAATAATTATCTGCATCAATACTGTATTATGACATTTATATGAATCACATTTGGATTACTATTTTGTGTTAATTCATGTGGAGACAATAGTATGTGAGGAAAAGAAGAATGTACATTGTTTTCTTCTCATGAGGTAGAATCCTTATTGTGTTAAGAAAGCATTTTCTCTACTCCATTTTTGTAGCTTTAATTTTTCCATTTTACTATTATTTTCCATAAAAAGTAACTATATTTTTGATAAGAATTTCTTAGTATATATTCAATATAAGGGTATCTGCCATTTTTATTCAACATTTACAAAATACAATTCAGGTTATATGGTGATTATAAGCACTATGAAAGGGAAACAACCTTAAAAAGAAGATCAACATCTGCTTAGAAATAAAAACCCAAAAGGTTTTAGCCCAGCTTAATGTAATAATCTTTTCAAATCCGATTTTTGTGAATTAAGCAAACTTGATAAGTATGTTTTTTTAATTGAAAGAAAACTAAAACTACCAATTGTAGGAAAACGTTAAGCAGAGACATGTTACCAGTTCAAAATGATGTTATCTCAACTGAGTAAAAATGCTGCATGCAATGAAAATCCTCAGTAGTTCAAAGTAGAGCAAGTTAATAGAAATAAAATTATTAGCTTTATGGCAAGTTTTAAAACTTTCAACTGTTGATTTTTTAATAGAAGTGTAAAATAAGAATATTTTTATAGACCAATTTTTAACTAGTTCTTGTTGAGGCTATTCTGGGTATTTGCTGAAGGATTAATACTGAATTTATTATTTATTTGCCTCTATAGCTCAGGGAGTATGCCTGCTGAGACTGGAACTAAGTTTGGAAAGAAAGCAATAAATAATAAATAACAACAATAATAATTTGCATTTCTCTAACATCCTCTAGCTGTGGAAGTCAAAGTGGTTCA
>NW_012103710.1:2155239-2155764 GCF_000951045.1 Mandrillus leucophaeus
TTTTCAAGGAATATTTAATTTAAGCTGAATAGTGTTCCCTAAGTGGCAATTGGTAATGTCATTGATCTAACTTAAGTTCCAGTTTGAAATTCACACGGTTTTTATTCTGGTATAAACCTTAGTATACCTGTTTCAGCAATGAACATACTGAAGTAGTTAGAATATATTTCATCACGTATTACCACATAACTTAAATTGGTAAACTAACTAGATATTGTTGAAATTCAAGAAATGATGGAAATAAAGCACAATTTTCTTTTATCTATTGAGATTTAATTGACAAATAAAAATGTTATACAGTTAAGGTGTACAATGCAATACTTTAATATGTAAACACATTGTGAAATGATTACCCAAGTCAAGGTAATTAACATATCCATCACATCAGATAGTTATTTTACATATGTGTGTGATGATTAATACTGAGCGTCAACTCGACAGGACTGAAGGATGCAAAGTGTTGTTCCTGGGTGTGTCTGTGAGGGTGTTGCCAAAGAAGCTTAACATTTAAGTCAGTGGACTGGG
>NW_012103710.1:2155814-2156455 GCF_000951045.1 Mandrillus leucophaeus
TTTGGAGTCTTTTGTAGTTCTGTAGGAATTTTAGAATTATTTTCTCTATTTCTGTGAAAAATGCCATTGGAATTTTGATAGGGATTGCATAATATGGTCACTTTCACATTATTAATTCATTCAATGCCCAAACATGGGACAGCTTTTCAAGTATTTATGTCTCTTAACTTTTTTCATTAATGTGCTCTAGTTTTTAGGTGTAGGTCTTTCACATCCTTGGTTATATTTATTTCTCAGTATTTTTTTTCTTTTTGATGCTATTGTAAATGAAATTTTTATCCTAATTTTTTTCAGATGGCTTACAGTTAATATATAGAAACAATTACATTTTTATATGTTAATTTTGTGTCCTAAGAGTTTGCTAAATTCATTTATTCACTCCAACAGTTTTTTGTTGAAGTCCTTACAGTTTTCTACATATAGGACCATATTAGTTGTTAACAGAAATAATTTTACTTCTTTTCCAGTTTGGATGCATTTTATTTACGGGCTTGTAATATGTGGCATTTAATATGTTGAGGTACTTTCCTTCTATATCTAGTTTACTGAGTGTTTATTATGAAAGGAGGTTGATTTTCATGAATTGTTTTTTATGAATCTAATGAGATGATCTTGTGGTTTTTATTCTGTATTCTATTAAT
>NW_012103710.1:2156505-2156853 GCF_000951045.1 Mandrillus leucophaeus
GATGGCTTACAGTTAATATATAGAAACAATTACATTTTTATATGTTAATTTTGTGTCCTAAGAGTTTGCTAAATTCATTTATTCACTCCAACAGGTTTTTGTTGAAGTCCTTACAGTTTTCTACATATAGGACCATATTAGTTGTTAACAGAAATAATTTTACTTCTTTTCCAGTTTGGAGGCATTTTATTTACGGGCTTGTAATATGCAGCATTTAATATGTTGAGGTACTTTCCTTCTATATCTAGTTTATTGAGTGTTTATTATGAAAGGAGGTTGATTTTCATGAATTGTTTTTTATGAATCTAATGAGATGATCTTGTGGTTTTTATTCTGTATTCTATTAAT
>NW_012103710.1:2156903-2157206 GCF_000951045.1 Mandrillus leucophaeus
TCCCTGCTGATACATTCTATAATGTTAAATAAGCACCTGAACGTAACAAAAAACTCTAAAATGTCAAAATTATTAGACATTTATGATTATTTATATTCTGGTGTTTTATAGCTAGGCTAAGTAAGCTAACTCTATTAGAACATGACTGCTAAATGGGCTGATTTATCTATCCCAATGCAATATTCTGTTCTAAAACTGAGATCAACATAAGCCCAGTCACCTGCATTTGGTATGAAATATTTGGTAAATGAGAGCCTGAATAAGTGCGTGAGGTGCTTTGAAAAGGCAGCTCTCACAGTTGTG
>NW_012103710.1:2160096-2162546 GCF_000951045.1 Mandrillus leucophaeus
CATGCTGGGTGCTTCCTGCCCTCAACATCGGACTCCAAGTTCTTCAGCTTTGGGATTCAAACTAGCTTCCTTGCTCCTCAGCTTGCCCATCGATCTATTGTAAGAACTTATGATCAGGTTAGTTAATACTCCTTAATAAATTCCCCTTTATAGATACATCTATCCTATTAGTTCTGTCCCGCTAGAGAACCCTGACTAATACAGTGTGTGTGGTGAAAACAATAAGATCTAATGTCTTAGCAAATTACGTGTTTACAATACAGCATTATAAACTGTAGTTGCCATGTCATACACTAGATTCCCATAAATTATTCATCTTATAACTGAAAATTTGCACATTTGACCAATAGCTCCTCAAGTCCTCACCTGCTGGCCCCCATCAACCACCATTCCCTCTCTATTTCTGTGAATTCAACTTTTTTAGATTCCATGTGTAAGTGAGATTATGCAGTATTTGTCTTTCTGTGTCTGACTATTTCACTTAACATGATGTCATCCAGGTTCATCAATGTTGTTGCAAATAGCAGGACTTCTTTCTTCCTTCTTTCTTTTATTGCTTTGAATATGTTGCAAAATGCTCACATTAAACATTTAATATTTTATTGTGTGTTTATGTACATATGTGTGCCTGTTTGTATTTCAAATACATTTTTTTCTTATCCATTTATTTGTCGATGGCCATTTAGGTTGTTTTCGTATTTCATCTCTTGTAAATATTGCTGTAATGAACATGGAGGTGCAAGTATCTCTTTAAGACACTGATTTCATTTCCTTTAAATATATATTCAGTAGTGGGATTGCTTAATTATATTGTTCTATTTTTAATTTTATGAGGATTTTGCATGTGGTTTTTTATTACAGTTGGACACCAAGGGTTCCAACTGTAATATACTATTGTAAATGAAATTGTTATCCTAATTGTTCTCCGCAACCTTGCCAACACTTATATTAAACAACAAGAAGAACAACAGCAACAACAATAACAATCTTTTGTTTTTGGTCTAAGGCTACGTGTACAGGTTTATTACGTAGAGAAACTCATGTCATGGAGATTTGTTGTATAGATTATTTCATCACCCAGGTAAAAAGCCTGGTACCCAATAGTTATTTTTTTCTGATTCTCTCCCACTTTCCACCCTCTACCTTCAAGTATGCCACAGTGTCTGTTATTCTACACTTTGTGTTCATGTATTCTCATCATTTAGCTCCCACTAAACATGTGGTATTTGGTTTTCTGTTTCTGCATTAGTTTGCTAAGGATAATGGCCTCTAGCTCCATCATGTCCCTGCAAAGGACATGATCTTGTTCTTCGTTATGGCTGTATAGTATTCCATGGTGTCTATGCACCACATTATCTTTACCCAGTCTTCCACTGATGAGCATTTAGGTTGATTCCATGTCTTTGCTATTGTGAATAGTGTTGCAATGAACATGCATGTACATGTGTCTTTATAGTAGAATGATTTATATTTTTGGGGGTATATACTCAGTAATGGGATTGCTAGGTCAAATAATACTTCTGTTTTTAGCTCTTCGAGGAATCCACTGCTTTCCACAATGGCTGAACTAATTTATACTCCCACCAACTGTGTATAAGCGCTCCCTTTTCTCCCCAACCTTCCCAGCATCTGTTATTTTTTGGCTTTTTAAAAATAGCCATTCTTACTGATGTGAGATGGTATCTAATTTTGGTTTTGACTCACATTTCTCTAATGATCTATATATTGAGCCCTTTAAATGTGTTAGTTGGTTGCATGTATGTCTTCTTTTGAAATTTGTATGTTCATATTCTTTGCCCACTTTTTAATGGGGTTGTTCGTTTTTTCTTATAAATTTAAGTTCCTTGTGGATACTGCATATTAGACCTTTGTTAGATGTATGGTTTGCAAAACTTTTCTCCCATTCTGTAGATTGTCTGTTTACTCTGTTGATAGTTTCTTTTGCTGTGCAGAAGCTCTTTGGATTAGATCCCATTTGTCAATTTTTGCTTTTGTTGCAATTGCTTTTGGTGTCTTGTGAAATCTTTCCCACTTTTTTTTTTTTTTTGTAATCTTGTTGTTAATAGTCTACTAACGGTGAGGCAATATCTCATTATGGTTTTGATTTGCATTTCCTTGATTATTGGTCATTTTGAGCACTTTTTCATATACTTGTTGGCCCTTTAACTTCTTTTGAAATATGTCTATTTAGTTCCTTTTCCCATTTGTTAATTGGGTTATTTGTTTTTTTGCTATCAAGTTGCATGAGTTTCCTATATATCTTGGACATTAACCCTTATCAGATATATGATTTGAAAATATTTTCCATTCCATAGGTTGCCTTTTTATTTTATTCATGGTTTCCTTTTCCATATGGAAGATTTTTCAGTTTGTTGTAGTCTACTCATTTATTTTTGCTTTTGCTCCCCATGCTTTTGGTGTCATATCCAAGAAAATGATTTCCAAAACCA
>NW_012103710.1:2162596-2163126 GCF_000951045.1 Mandrillus leucophaeus
TTTTCAAGGAATATTTAATTTAAGCTGAATAGTGTTCCCTAAGTGGCAATTGGTAATGTCATTGATCTAACTTAAGTTCCAGTTTGAAATTCACATGGTTTTTATTCTGGTATAAACCTTTGTATACCTGTTTCAGCAATGAACATGCTGAAGTAGTTAGAATATATTTCATCACGTATTACCACATAACTTAAATTGGTAAACTAAGTAGATATTGTTGAAATTCAAGAAATGATGGAAATAAAACACAATTTTCTTTTATCTATTGAGATTTAATTGACAAATAAAAATGTTATGCAGTTAAGGTGTACAATGCAATACTTTAATATGTAAACACATTGTGAAATGATTACCCAAGGTAATTAACATATCCATCACATCACATAGTTATTTTACATATGTGTGTGATGATTAACACTGAGCGTCAACTCGACTGGACTGAAGGATGCAAAGTGTTGTTCCTGGGTGTGTCTGTGAGGGTGTTGCCAAAGAAGCTTAACATTTAAGTCAGTGGACTGGGGAAGGCAGAC
>NW_012103710.1:2163176-2225553 GCF_000951045.1 Mandrillus leucophaeus
ATTTATCTTTAAATATTTGTTAGAATTCATTCATGAAGCCATCTGTTCCTGGTCTTTTCTTTTTGGAAGATTTTGTTAATTACTGCATCAATCTCCTTACTCATTATTTATCTGTTTACACTTTCTATTTATTCATGATTCAATCTTGTAGGCAGTTATCCATTTATTTTAGCTTACCCAATTTGTTGACATATAATTATTTACAGTAGTCTTTAATGATCCTTTGTATTTCTGTGGTATCAGTTGTAATGTCTGCTCTTTCATTTATTTGAGTTCTCTTTACATTTCTCTTAGACCGAAGATTTGTTTATTCTGTTTATTTTTTCGAACAATGATCTCTTGATCATTTCTATTGTCTTTCTAGTCTTCATTTAATTTTATTTCTACTCTAATGTTATTATTTTCATAGTTCTGCTACCTGTCAACTTAGTTTGTTCATCCTTCTTTTAGTTCCCTGAGGTGTGAAATTAGGTGTTTAAGATCTTTCTTTTTTCTTAACAGAGGCATTTATTACCATGAACTTCCCACCTAGAGCTGCTTTTGCAATATTTCATAAGTTTTTATATACTAGTTTCCAATTTTGTTTGCCTCAATATATTATTTTATTTCCTTTTCAGTTGTTTCTTTGACTCACTGGTTATTCAGGAGAGTGTTGTTTTGTGAATTTTCCAATATTATCACCTTATTGATTTTTAGTTATAACATGGTCATCAGAAAAGATACTTAATATGATTTCAGTCTTCTTAAATATGCTACGATTTGTTTATGATCAAATGTATATTCTATCCTGGAGCATGTTCAGTGTGTGCATGAAAAGAATGTCTTTTCTGCTGCTATTGGATGGAATGTTCTCTATATTTCTGTCAAATTCATTTGATCCATATTGTTCAAGTCTGTTGTTTCCTTATTGGTTTTCAGTTTGGATATTCTGTCTATTGGTGAAAGTGGAGTATTGAGTCTCTTGCTATTATTAAATTGCTGTGTATTTCCTCCTTCAGTTTTGTTAATATATGCTTTGTATATTTTGTTGCTCCCATATTGGGTGCATATATATATATATGATATCCTCTTTATGAATTGATCATTTTGTTTTTATACAGTGACCTTTTTGTCTCTTGTGACAGATTTTGACTAAAAGCCTATTTTGTCTGATATGAGTATAGCCACCCCTGATTCTTTGGTTAGCACTTGCAGTTATCACTTGCATGGACTGTCTTTTTCCATCTCTTCTCTTTTTGAACTCTGTGTGTTCTTAAAGCTAAAGTGAGCTTCTGGTAGGCAGCATATTGTTGGATCTTGTTTATTTTATTTATTCAGCCACTTTATATCTTTTGGTTGGACAGTTTAACTCATTATATTTAAAGTAATTATGGATAGGTAAGACTTTGGTATTTGTAAGGTATCATTAAGATAGGTAAGGGAAAGGTATTGTCATTTTATTAAGTGTTTTCTATTTTATTTTTTATTTGTAATTCGTTTGTTCATTTCTTCCTCCCTTGCTGTCTATCTTTGTTATTTATTGACTTTTCAGTGGTATATTTTGATGTCTATCTCTTTATCTTCTGTAAAACACTACTAGTGTTTTTTGTTTGTTTGTTTGTTTGTTTGTTTGTGGGGGGGGGTTAGCACCTTCCTTCTATGTCTAATTTACTGAAAGAGTGTTTATTATGAAAGGAGGCTGAATTTCATGAAATGTTTTTTATGAATCTAATGAGATTATCTTGTGGTGTTTATTCTGCATTCTATTAATTGGTGTATCACATTTATTGTTTTGCATATGTCGTTTTAACAGTGTAGTTTAAGTTAATACAATAAATACCATTCAAAAACCCTACACTTTCACCCCGTCCCTACATTTTATGTCATTGCTGTCCCATTTTACATATTTTATATTATATATTTGTTAATAAATTACTGTAGCTATATTTTAATACCTTTGATCTTAAACTTTTATAGTATAATTAAAAGTGATTTACACATGAGCATTACTGTATTAGAGTATTCTGAATTTGATTTTATATTTACTTTCACCAGAAATTTTTATATTTTCAAATTGCATGTTACTTAATATCCTTGTGTTTCAATTTGATGAACTCCCTTCTTCATTTCTTGTATGGCAGGTCTACTGGTGATGAACTTTCTCAGTTTCTATTTATCTATATTTCTGAAGGGCAATTTTGCTGGTAATAATATTCCGGTTTGAAAAAGTTCCTTTTTTTTTTTTTTACCACTGTGAATATATCATCCCATTCACTGCTGGCTTGCACGGTGTCTTCTGATAGTCTTACTGGAGGTTTCCTTGGATGTGCTGAGTTCCTTATCACTTGCTGCTTTTCAAATTCTCTTTCTTTGATTTTGAATTTTTATTATATTGCACTTTGGAGTAATCTTCGGGGTGATTTTAATTGATATCCTTTGAACTTCATGAATCTAGATATCCATCTCTCTTGCAAGATTTGGGAAGTGTTCAGCCATTATCCTTTAAGCAAGCTTTCCTTCCCTTTCTCTGTTTTTTCTACTGCTGAAACCCCATAATGTGTATATCTGTTCTTTTGATGGTATTCATATGTCCTGTAATCTCTCTTTACTTTTTTATTTCTTTTTTCTTTCCATTTGTCTAACTGGCTAATTTCAAATGACCTATCTTTGAGTTCACTGATTCTTCTGCATGGCTGTCTGCTGCTGAAGCTTTCTATTAAGGTTTTTGGTTCATTCAGTGCATTCTTCAGCTCTGAAATTTCTGTTTGGTTCTTTAGTATCATTTCTATTTCTTTATTAAACTTCTAATTTTTGTACATTGTTTTTCTAATTTTGCTTGATAATGAAATTTTAATTGATTTTTAGAAGTGTACTATTTATTTTAGAAGTGATCATTTAGAAGTGCATTATTAAATTTATTTAAATTTGGAATATTCCTAGATATATGATATTTATTTCAATTTTAATAATACTGTGTTGAAAGAACATACTCTTTATGTTTTGGGTCTTTTTTAAATTTATTGAGACCTTTATTATTTTAATTTATTTTAATTCCTTGTCAGACAATTCATTGATCTCTAGTTGTCCAGATTTGATTGCTGAAGTTTTCTTAGTTTCCTTTGGAGGTGTAATGTTTGCCTGATTCATTGTAATCTATGCAGTCTTGTATTGTTGTCTCTGCATTTGAAGAGGTAACATCTCTTCCAGTCTCTATAGAGGAGTTTTTGCAGGTATATGCCATCTCCTGCTGAATCCCTGAATTGATAGGATTCCTTCTAATATTACAATTGAATGAAATTAAAGCCATATTATGTGGCTGTTGCTGGTTCTGCAGTGCGATTTACAGTTGATAAGCCTGTTACCAGAGGCTAAAGTGATCATAAGTCCTATCTGGATGCCTCTAGGACCTGGATCAGTAGAGTTGGCACTGAGACAAGGGTCTACTTCAGGATCTACAGTGAGGTCTGCAAATGTTGAGCCTGTTACAAGATGTACAAATAAATGTGGTTCCTGCTGTATCCCTGAGAAGGTTGCCATCAGATCTCTAAGTGTGTCTCTAAGCAGGCAGGACCTGCCTTAGATCATAGCTGAGCAGCCCTGAATTGAACCAGAGGGCTGCTTTCAGGTCCTCCTAGGTCTGTAGGCATGCATATGGTAGTACTGATGGGTGTGCCTCCCTCCAAGTCCCTAGGGAGGCAGGACCACTCCCCGACTATGGCTGAGAGGGCTGGAGCCTGATTATAGGATCACGTCAAGATACAAAGTTGCACCAGGATCAGTGGGCCTGCCTTTAGGGGCATGGATGGACATGTTCCCATCAGGTTCTTGGTTGGGCAGGACTGCTGGGAAGGTCTAGATTCAGGGTACAGGGCCTCTTTAAGATCTGCAGTCAGATCAAGGCTAGTAGGTCTGCCTATATGAGCATTAGTGGATATTACTCTTGAGTTCCCTGGCAGATAGTGCCGGTAGCAGGACCAAGGCCAAATGAGGCTTTTGCTGAGTCCGCTCTAATACAGGGCTGTTTCCGGGTTTGTAGCTGGGGCCATAATTAGTGAGGCTGTCACTAAGGCATGGGCCTGTGTTCTCAAAATGGTCCTTCCTGGTCTTGGGCTGTACTGGGGTTTCATATGTTATAACTGAATTTCAAAGTTCCCATGAAGAAAATTTTTCCATGAGTCACTGCCAAATTATTGTTGCTATGGAGGGAATATGAGTAGAAAAACTATTTGCCATCTTGCTGACACCAAACTCAAAGTCATAATAATTTATATTGCCTTTTTTATTTTACCTTTGTGATTACTTAGAAGTATATTATTAAATTTGTATAAATTTTGAGTGTTCCTAGATATAAGATATGTATTTCAAATTGTATTAGACTGTGTTCAGAGAACATACTCTGTATGATTTGGGTCTTTTTAAAATTTACTGAGGCCTTTATTATGGTCTGGAATATAGTCTGTCTTTTTAAATAAACTATGTGCATCTGAAAAAAGCCTTCATTTGCAGTTGGTGGATTATAATTTTGAAAATATCAATTGTGTCATGATGTTTGCAAATGATTTAAATGCTAGAAGTCTTTTGATTTTGTCTAGTTTTTCTAACAATTATTGAGAAATGTATGTGAAACTTTAGATTATGATTGGCTGGTTGATGATTTCTCTTTTAATTTTTGTAATAAATTTTATTTCTTAGAATAGTTTTAAATTTATAGAGAAATAGTGATGATAATGCAGAGTTTCATATACTCTACATCTAGTTTCACCTATTATTGATATCTTAATTTGGCATGATATATTATTTAAAACTAATAAACCAATATTGATACATTATTATTAACTAAAGTTATATTCAAATTTTCTTAGTTTTTACCTATTGCATGTGTGTGTTCCAGAATGCCATCAAGGATACTAAATGTCATTTAGATATTATTTTTCCTTATTTTCCTCTGGCTTGTGACATATTTTCAGACTTTCCTTATCTGTGATGACATCGGGAGTTTTAAGAAATATTGACTGGATGCAGTGGCTCACACTTGTAATCGCAGAGCTTTGGAAGGCCAAGGCAGGCAGATTACTTGAGGCCAGAAATTTGAAACCAGCCTGGCCAACATGGCAAAACCCCATCTCTACTAAAAAAATACAAAAATTAGTCAGGTGTGTTGGCACATGCCTATAATAACAATAAGAGCCACTCGGGAGGCTGAGGCATGAGGATTCCTTGAGCTCAGGAGGTGGAGGTTGCAGAGAGTGGAGATCACACCACTTCACTCCTGCCTGGGTGACAGCAAGATTGTGTCTCCAAAAAAAAGAAAAAGAAAGAAAAGAAATATGATTCAGGTATTTATAGATCATCAATTTTGATTTGTTTTTGAGATATTTTAGATTCTTAGACATTTTATATATTTATATATGTATGTATGTGTATGTATATATACAATACATGTATTTATATGTATGTATGTGTATGTGCGTGTGTGTATGTATATTCATAGTCCTAAATTTAAAAAGTATAAATTTCCTGGGGAAAAAAAGAGGAAATAAAAACCATGTCAAATTGGGTAGGTAATAGTGTCTCATAGAGAAGATGAAAACATGAACCATAAAAGGCCCTGGGTTCCCTAATTTGTTCCAGGCTCCTCTCTCTGAGCCCTCTGGCCTAAAAGAAAGCATGTTTTTATTTCAGAATTTTAGCATCTCATGCCTTCTTTGCTGTGACTGCAGCTTTTTGTAGAGTGAAGCTGCAAAATACTAGGGTAGAGTTTCACTCTGTACTTACTATAAGTTCCAGATTTGCTTCTTTCACTCTGTACTTACTATAAGTTCCATTATTTTCAGGAAAAATACTAACCATTTTCCTTCCCTTTACATTGTAAGACTCATCAATCCAATTTCCCTAACAAAGATTAATGACAAATATGTAGTTTTTAATTTGAAATATCCCTCATGGAAGAAATTACTTTGAAATGTTTAACTAATTCAGTGTGCAATTTTATTTTCCACCTCCTGTTAATGAAGTCAGTTTCAAAATGTTTCTTAAGTCAAAACTCACAACCCAAAACTAAAAAACTAACTTCCAGCTTATTTATCTGTTTTCCTGTTCTTCATTTATGTTACCTTCTGTTTTTACTACCGATCAGCTTAATTTTGTTTCTTCTCAATTTTTGGCCAAACAGAATCTGTTTTTGCGTGTATGTGTTCATTTTTAATTAGCATACATAAGTCCTATCTAGAAAAATTACACTTTATATTAATTGAGAAATTTTCTTTTTCAATAGAAAAAAACAAACAAGGAAACTTTGTTCATTTGGTAGAGGATTCTTGATTTCATTTTGTCCACAATTTATGACAGATTAACTCTGATATCAAAGCAAATGAGGTCAGTAATGAAGGCCTTGCATCAGGATGCTTGCATTTGCTTTCACTGATATCTAAGCTTTTCTATACCATGCTTTTGCAAAAATCATGAAATATTGGGATCACATTATGATAATTTCAGCATTGTACTTCTCAAATGAATATGGAATGTCTGCTAACGCTCCTACAGTATCTACTCTTACAGTGAAACAATGCAGTTTAATGAATTTTAGTCCCAATTCACTGAAACACTAAATTATAATCAACTAAACTAATATAGGAGTATACGCATTTTGAAAGTAAAAACTGTTTTTAAGCAACTGAAGAAATGTTCAGGCACAATTACTGAATGGATGTTATGACAAAAAAGTTGGTATTTTGGCTACAGATCTTCCAACTTTTTTTGAGTGTTAGTGACTGCCTTATCTGGATTAGTATCAAATAATGTATTCAAGCTTAATGAGAACATAATAGAAACCTTAAATCTTACCTAACTGAATAAAGGTTGAAAATGAGCGGATAATATAAATGGTACCTACCAGGAAAAGTTTCCTTCAATAATACCACTTATCTGAGTTCTCTGCTCATTACCTATGAAATAACATTAAGCTGGATGCCCAATATGAAAATGGGATAAATGTTTAAATCATAGAAACCTAATGTCTAAATCATAGAAATCAAATAGAATTTTGTCTTCTGAGTTATGAGGCTTACTATCATTGATCATATCTCATTTCTCATACACCATTATGAGCTCTTACAGTATGTGCCATTAAGGTGATTTAAGTTAGAGAGTTATCAATGAGAGAATACTCAAGCTATAACAAACTATGCTCTGCACTGTTTATCTATAAATACATGAAAAAAGTAAGTTATAAAGGATTCCAGTTTCTCATGATTCTCTTGAATTCTCTGTGAAGTCATGACATTTTTTCAAGGGATCTTTTTTCTTTATGCTTACCTCTTAAATACCAATATTGTCTGGAACACATTCTTGTCCCTCTTCATCCACTTCTGTAATAATCCATCTTCCAAATTTCATCTACACAAAGGGTTCAATTAATGCCAGTGTATCTATTTTCTGAGTAACAGACTTCGTTTCTGATTGCCCACAGGCTTTTTCACCTCCATGGACTATAGATATCTCAAAATTATCAAATCAGCTTGGCCTCATTTTTTTTTCTCTTCCTATACAACTGAAGCCAGTTCCTGGTCCTCCTGATTATCCTATTTTATGGCTGTCACCAAAATTCTTCCTGTTACTCAATTGTCAACCTTGAAGTTATCCCTGATTTTTTCTTCTCCCTCCTATTATCTTACTTTTATCACTTAGCTATCTCTGAATTATCTCTACTTTTTCCTATTTCTGCTACCATTGTCTTAATTTAGTTCTTTAGCCGCCATCACCTGGATTATTGTGACTTAAAGGAATCAGTAACTGTTCCAGTTCATTCATTATATACTAAATATTCATGGAGCACCAACTCTGTTTCAGATTGTGAACAAAGTCTGAGAATAAAATAATGAAACCAACCCTATATCTATCTTTAAGATGAGAGCTTTGCATGTGAAAACAATAACTAGGATTTACTGTTCATGGAATAGAAACCAGGCACTTTACATTTAGCAACACCAAACATCACATTGATTCTACAGGGTAGGCACTATTATAAATCTCTTTCTAAAGGGAGATTAAATAATGTTCTCTGTTTTAGAGATAACATTCAAACCGTTGTCTGGCTCCAATGCTTTTTGCTTTTCCACTACACCTCTCAAGTTAAATTTGCAATGCTTGCCTATGCCTTTGTAATTCTGAATAAACCATTCAGGCAGCTTGGCATAATTTTCATCTCACTGGTCAACTCAGAAACTCTAATTTGTCCTACAAAGCTCAGTCTATGTGTCACGTGCACTAATTAGCCTTCCATGATTGTACCAGGAAAATTTATATACATTTTTCTAAGTGTGCCCTGGCAATTTGAGCTTGTACCTAGAAGAAAAGATATCACACTATATTCCAATTTTGTTCTTGTCTCACTCTTAATACTGTGAACTCTAGGAAAGCAGAGGCATTTGCACACTTAATCCTATATCCTCTCGGCTAGTATGGAGTAGATCTTTAATGAATTATTCCAGCAGAGTTGGAGTCAAGTGAAGCTGTTCTGAAATTCCCTTAATCTGCTTTTCACCCACTCTATTGTCTCTTCTGATCTCATCTCTTGCCCCCTTTTCCTCACCTCACCCCATCCAGCCACATTAGCTCTGTCATTCTTTCTCAAACATGCCAAACTCACTCCTGCCTCACTTGTGGCCACAATACTGGCTTTCCCCACTGCCTAGAATATGTTTTCCCCATTTTTTGATAGATTTTTCTTCATCACTCATTCAGATCTGTTCACGTGTCACCTTACCAGGAAAACTTTTCTGAAAACCCTATATATCACATCACGCTCGTGTCTGTCTCTTATTCCTATCTTGCTGTAATTTTATTCTAGCAACTTATTATCATCTGGCATGGAGTGGATTTATTTATTTATTTATTTATTTATTTGTTTCATTTTCTGCCTTTCCAACTAGAATGTAAGCCCCACTAAGCAGAGGGTTTGACTGTTTCGTTCACAGCTTATCTCTAAAATCTAGAATAGTGTCTTGCACCTTGCTGGCCCTCAGTAATATTTGTTCAATTAGTGTTGAATGAACACGCAAGACAGGCAGTGAATATATGTTGCAACATTCATAGTTTATATAGAATGTCCCACTGCATCTATCTGTTGACATTATTGTGTTGTTATATGTTCAGTCACTGTTTACAGATATTCCAGCATTTGCTTTCCCTGTTACATTCACTCACACTCCACAGGAGTCCTCCTAGAGGTGTAAACTCAGCTGTGAAGCCCAAGAAAGCTTTCCTTCAAGACCATATGTGTATATCTTATCAGCCAAATGTTACTCAAAGGACTGGTTTAGTGGGAATTTTAGAGGAAATGAAATGTCAATAAAGGCCATTGAGGAAACAGCTGAAGGCAAAGTCACAAATGTCCCTCACATTAGCCAGATACCATAACAGAAGTAGCATTTCCTTAAGAAGAGGGAAACATGAAAGGAAGACCTTTAAGCCTTATGCTACTTTCTGGTTTTTGCTTATCTTCCTACAAATATTGGTCTCAGACTGTAGGTCTAAAGTGCTTTAAGTGCAAACTTTCTGTGATTCCAAGGATATCCACGTTTCCCTCTACGTGTATGATTGGAGCTTTCACATCTTCTTTAATGGAATAACTTTGTAATCCTAAATACTATAGCATTTATTATCTACAACCAGAACAATACAATCATAAATAGCCATTGGGCTTTTTGTTACATTTTAGCTTGTGTCTTATTTACTTCACTAGATTGTGAACTCCAGGGGCAAAAAAATAAAGATAAAAAAATAAAAATAAAATTGTGTACTCACTCTCTAACAAACACAGGGATACTGCTATGCCCTGTGTGCCTCATGTGACTTAATTGGTTCCTAATTCTACATGTGGCATAAAAGAGTGGGCAGAAGAGTTTATGATATAAGGTTGGGTTTACAATATATTGTTCAGGGAAAACCCACATATTACTGTTTTTAGAGGAAATATTTATAATAAAATATTTATTAGTTAATTCACCCATCACACTTAACAAGTATATAAAATTCTTAGATTACATCTTTCTATCTTTTCTTTATTGTAAACAAGATTTCATGATCCATCATTTGTTTAAAATTATTTTTCAAGTCATAAAATTATTCAGGTCTGCCATAACTGGAAGTTACCTGTTCAGTTTCACAAAATAGCTTTGCCACTAACCTTTCCGGGAAAACTAGCCTGAACCTGGACTAGCCCTAAACAAGTGTCCTCTAGCACAAAATCATCTACTATCTGAAAAGTGTCTCACCCCTGATTCTTCTACAAGTGCAAGCCTCTAATAACTATGTGAATAATCATCAACAAAATTCTTCACATTTTAGACACTATTATCCATTGATTACTGTACCATAAATTGGAAATTAATTATGGGTTCTCATGTTTCTTTTGTTGGCTTTGTTAGATCAACTAAAGAGATGGGTTACTACTGGGCAATGACATTTTATTCACCCCACTACTGTTAGCCGCATGTTGATGAGACTTTTTTTTCAATTATAAAATGCAAAGTGAGATAAGAGAAGGCTGAAGAAGGCTCCTTTCAATAAAACAAAAGGAACACATAAATTATTTGTGATGGATATGGTGCTAAAAGCATAGATGACTAGCCCACATTTGTAATTCTATCTCAAATGTATCTCATGCTACAATGTAATGTTATGATGGAGAGACTTGAGAGAGAAATGGCAGAAATGGAGGAGAGAGAACTGGCCTTTTGTCCACGATAACTTCTCCTGGAGTAGAGTTCATTTGAGGAGGCTTTCCTCTAAAACGCAGCACCTACTCTTTGCAGCCAGAGCTGGAAAGCGCTGATCAAGCTGGGTTGAAAGCATGCACACTGGCTGCTTTCTTCATATTCTTGAAAATGCTATTCATTTTACTCTCCACAAGCAATACATTTCCTCTACTTGATTTATAAAGAAAATGTGAGTGACTGAAAATGCATGCATACTAAAAAAGAACTGAGTAAAATTACCTTTTTTTTTTCTAATTTCAAAAAATCTTTTTACACGGCATAAAAAATGCCTTGGAAATCTATGTTGTTTGTCAAGGGTGGATGTAGTTTTTAAATGTTTCAAAACAGCTGTTTCCATCTTCTTTGTTAATAACAACAACAAAACACCATAATCATGGTGGCTTGATGAAACAGAGGCAAATCAGGTGAGAGTTACCATCACTCTGCTTCCTTCACTTACCCTTTCCTGTTGTACATGCACACCTGGGTAAACTGGGGGAGTTGCTAGAGATGCCAAGCAAAGGTCTTAGTTGCAAATAACATGTAAATTGACCTAATCTTTTGCTCGCCACTACTCAATCACCCATGATGGACTTGGAAATTGACATTGTTATGGAATCAGTTTTATGAAAATTTAGGTGAAAGTAAGGAGATCTGGAAATGTACCCTGCATTTTCCAGACTTGCTCATCATTCTTTGTATGACACTGGATTATGTCGGGAAGATAGTCTGTACTATAATGGCCATTTTTCATCCACATTGAAAAATATTTTACATGTGTGGAAAATAGTGCCACATAAGAAAAACAATTACAACAGCAACAACAACAAAATATTCCATAAGCCATGACATACCAAGAGTAGAGCAGTGGGGCTGGTCTACTATAGGTGCAAGCAATAAGGGAAAAGAGTGCATATTGAGAATTTGAAAACAATAAAGCTAACTAAAATCAGTCTTTACTTTTAGCATGTTAACAGTTCTAAACAATGCCAATGATAAAAATCCTGCTCCTTCTTTCAAATAATTTGGAAAGGGTGGTGGTGTAAGTTCTAAATAATTGGTTATACCCAGAATGGCCTGCTTCCACTGTCCCACTGGTAAACCACTATTAAAATGGTTGCATTACTAGGTTACACTCTTGTTTTTCAACTTTGAAACTTTGATTGGTTGAGGCTAGTGCTTTTCAAACTTCAAGGTGCATACAAATCATGGGTGTTAATATGTAATTTCTGATTTAGTAAGTCTGCAGTAGAAACAAAATTCTACCTTTCTAACAAGCTTTCAGAAAACATTCACACAGAAGATTAGTGAAGCAACTATTTAACATTCTCAAAAAGCAATGAAATAAAATAAAGGTCCCAATATTTTCAGTTTCTCAACTTTTTGAATGGGAGCAAGATATGTTATATTATTAGTTCCTCCAGACCAGATAATCTAATATTTTGCATTGGATTGTATTGTTACGAGATCTTTCTTTTGGTTTTGTCTTCTTCTTAGGTCTATATTTCAATGTTTAATATATTCATCCAAAATTGTTGTGCATGTACTATTCTAGACACCCTTCTGGCCTCTGAGTCTACATCAGTATCCGAAAGAGATTTTATTCCCTGTCCTTATAAAATGACATTTGTGTGTGTGTGTGTGTGTGTGTGTGTGTGTGTTGGGGGGAGTACAAACAGCAAGCAAGAGTTTAATAAAGGGAAAATTAGTGGGTAATAAATACTGTTTCATAATGCAAAGATACTTGGAAGAGTGGTTGCAATTCCATTGTGGTGGTAGTTATGCTGACATTTTAGCAAAAACTAGAAAAAAAATGAAGGAAATGATCTTAAGGCCTTCATCTGAAGCACACTCCATGAAGAGGTACTTTCCAGGGCACAGGCCTTGAGGCAGGCATGTATCTGGTATATTCCAAAACACGAACAGCCCTGTAGCTAGAGAAGAATGAAATATTGGGAAAGTAAACAGATGAGATCAGAGCCATAATGTGAGGCCAGGTCTTTTATGGCCATTTAAGATTTTGTAAGAATTCTGACATTTACTCTGAGAAAAATGGAGAATAATTGGAAAGACTTTAGCTAAATAGTGACATGATCAAATATACATTTGAACAGGATGTTCTCTGTTCTGGCTGCTCTTCATGATGGACTGTTGGTGAACAGGTTTGTGCAGGAGATTATTACAATAACCCAGGCAAAAGGTGACCTCTTAAGAGGATTCTAATTTTGTTTGTGTATTTGAGAATGTTTTCTTTTTGCATTAATTTTTGTAACAGCAAAGATAATATTAAGGAGACCTACTTTTTCTCATCTGAAGTAGGAGATGTAATTGAATGACAAATCTTTGCAGATCTCATTGCTAGCATTGATAATAAGAAAATCAAAATCAAAATAGGATTGTTTCTAAAATACAGAGAACTATATATTGGTGCTATTAAAAGAGTAGCACTTTATTATAGATGCAATTTTTAACCAGTAACATTTGCAACAAAAATGTTTTTATGACATTACATAAAGCATTTTGAGTGTTCTTGTGTAGGATTTAGAAAGCTATTTGTATAACAGTGAAAATATGCTAAAGTAAAATTTAAAGCCTCAGTTTTAATCTTTAACTCCATTATAATATAGAAATCACATTTCTTCTTTGTACCTTAGTTCCTTGTCTGCCACACAGGGTAAAATGATACCTGTGCTATCTACACTTTTGCATGAAGAGGTAGTGTTAACAAAATATAAGCAGATGTAAATTACTTTGGGAAATTAATAAAAATTTAAATGTAGTTATTGATATAGTTAATTGATAATATATATGATTCCAATCAAATTTAATTACCATTTGTTTTTTTCATTCTTTTGGTTTTTCCAATTTATTGAGCATCTGATGTATGCCAGCTGTTCCATTGTGTGTATGGAAGTAAAAATAAATAAATACTAATTTATCAAAAGAACCGGTTGGTAAAGATAGACAACGAACAGGTATTCATAATATAGTTATAGTGCCAATAGTAATGTTAAACCTGCGTATGCTGATAGAACATGTAATATTGATAATTGTAAAGTATAGTATCAAGGAAGACTTTTATATCTTGAGTGATAAATAAGATTCAGAATTATAAATAGGGGCAAGGTGTAGGGGAGTGACAATCAAGACATTCCAGGCTGAACAAGTAGTCAGCATAGAGGCATAAAGGCATGTGAAGCCAGGGTGATACACTGAAGTGTGGAGTGGGGAGCATTTTGATGTCTATGAAACTGGAGAGGTAGGCAAAGGACAGTTTTAATGGTCTTATATGTCGTTATAATAATCTTGGACTTCCTACCGAAAATAATCAAGAGACACTAGTGAAATGAGTGTGGATTAGGTGGCGTCTGCTATTACAGGCAGGAAGACCAGAAAGCTTTCTAAGGCATTAAAATAAGTAATAGCTATAGCCTGAGTTAAAACCAATATGATGTATGTACAGAACAACACTGAATTCGAGAAAGTAGAATTTATAGGAATTGAGGACTGGATGTGGAAAGTAGAGGAGATTGAGCATAACTTATAGGAATATTTTTGTATGCAATTGACAGAAAATACAGCTTACATTTCTAAAAGAAATAAAGGTTTCTTTTTCCCACATAATATGCCCGGCAGTATGGATTGTTGAAGCGCTACTGTGCCATTAAGGGACAAAATTTCTGTAGCCTTCTGCTTCATGATCTCTGCGGTGCTGCTTTTTTTTTTTTTTTTTTTTTTTTTTTTTTTTTTTTTTCCCCAGAGTCTGGCTGTGTTTCTAGGCTGGAGTGCAATGGCCTCACCTTGCTCACTGGAACCTCCCAGGTTCAAGCAATTCTCCTGCCTCAACCTCCCGAGTAGCTGGTACTACAGGCATGTGCCACCACGCCCAGCTAATTTTTGTATTTTTAGTAAAGGCAGGGTTTCACCATGTTGACCAGAATGGTCTTGATCTCTTGACCTTGTGATCCACCCACTTCAGCCTCCCAAAGTGCTGGGATTACAGGTGTGAGCCACCACACCCAGCCTGTGCTTCCTTTTTGTCCTGGCTTATGGCCTTATAATCACAAGCTTCCTGTATTCTGTGCCTCACATCATCCTTTCAGTCAGGAAGAAGGAGGGAGAGGGAAGGTGGCACCTGGAAAATCCTTTTAAATCTCATTGACCGTAACTGTATCACATGGTCAACCAATATGGAAAAGGAGGCTGAGAAATCATGTATTTTTAAAGTTTGTATAGGCCTTAGAAGAGAGACAGGTAAGACAGTGGAGAATTGGATAAATGATGCGACATGCAAACCTATAGTATCTGTCACAGACACAGGAAAATGGATAATAATTGAAATGGAAGCTTTGAATGACATGTGAAGCATAGGAAGAATGATTAGTCTTAACATAATATAGAACCTGTCCTTCATTGATGTAGAAGACGGTGATATGGGTGCAGATACAGTCTAAAGCAATTAAAGAAACCAAAAAACACGTTGTAATATCCAGCTACTTTGAGTATCTACATTGTTTTATTGTCTATTAGTTATGTCATTGGTTAGAAAAAGGAATTAATGCAGTGATAATTCCTGGTTCTATCCTTGTTTTTATCTCTTTCTCTATACTTATAGTAAAGGCATGCTGCTCTTAGCATAGAATATCAGGTAATACAATTTATCTTTACCTAATTACACATGTATAGATTATTCTTCTAATATATAGCACTTGACTTACATGAAATCAACTCTATGCAAATTGTTGCATAAAACACATAAAATGGATCTAGAGATGTGGAAAATATTTGCATTATGTAAAGAAAACAAAGCCACAAAAGAATACAAGTCGAATGCAGTGTGAATCATGTCCCCTGTTGATATGTAATGTGGTGGCTCTGAGCTCAACACACACAATGGCTTTTTCCCAGAGGAATAAGACCCTTGGTTTTAATTTCGAGAAATTCTTTGTTTCCTGTTGGCTCAGCTCATGTTGTTTGGTATTATTTGTGCTGTTCCTTTCTTTATTGCATGATAATTAGAATGAGAAATCTGCTCTAACACATAAAAATAGAGCTTAGTATTTCTAATACAGTGTTTTCAGATAGCCATGAGTTATTCTAAAAAGTTAGAGCTTGTTCTAATTTTTGTAACATAAAAGTGTGCAGTGATGTTGCTTGTGCCCACATGTGTAGGGAGGCATGTTTCTGAAATGCATATCTCTGAGAATGTCTCCCAGTTACTCTCATATATAACAAATGTTGCTTCTTTTCCAGTACTAAGGAATACTTAGGAAAGTGGATTCTATTCTGCAGTGTAAAGAATCTTACATGTTTTCAAAAACCTGAAAGAAAGGAGTTATAATCTCTGTACAATGGATTTTTAAAAATGTATACAAAATTGATGTTACATGAATAGTTACCTTTAAAGAAGAAAGAAAAATATACACTTAGGGACTGCAAGCATACTAAAGGATAATCATTGGGAAAAAAGTATAAAAAATTAAAGATAATGGAATTATTCCATTATGACTTTATTTTGCACTTAATATTCCTGATCTGCCATATACTGTTAGAAGTAAGTGCATAGCATCCTTTCTCATTATAAATATTTATATTTATCTCTATAAGTCACAACAGATATTTGGTTACAGATTTGAAGTTACGTTATAAAGTTCATGAACAATCATGATTATTATTTTACATCATTAATTTAACAATATTTTAAGCTCTGCTTTGGATTAGGATCCTTGGGAAAGAGACTGTGATGGAGACTTTTGTGCAACAGTACCTGTTGAAAAAGGAAGGAGGCAAGATTGAACAGAGAGACATGTGGCTGGGATGCAGTTACAACAGCCTCGGCTGATCTTATATGCAGCTCTGGAGCTGTAATGGCCTTTCAGAGCTATCCGCAGTTGGGGTGAAGTTGTATTATCTTTACATCCTCACCTCAATTGGTCTGTCATGCACAGGGAAGGAGGCATGGCCTTTGGCAAAGTGTCTCCATTAATCTGAGGGCTCGTCGTAAGAGGAAATATGCTGCACAGCCAATACTACCAGCACCTGTGGGGATGAGGACGTCATTCTGGGGTTGGATTCTAGGATCTGGGGTATGCACCACAGTATCTATCACAAGAACCATGTATAGGCTGTAATTCTTCTAGGTACTTAAGATAGTCAGTGAACAAAACCGATGTAGATACCTGCCTTTATGGAGTTTGCATTCTTATATACTTTTCACCTTTATTATTTTAAACATGTCCTTATTTAACGCAATTTGTCTTACTTTTTTGCATATTAACACCACAGCTTGCTAGCTTAATTAATTAATGTATTTGTGGGGTAAACTTTTTGTTTTTCTACTTCACCATCTGGGTTATATTGTTTGAGGCCTTTTTATTTGTGTGTTTATTTGTTTTGTTTTGATGGAGTCTAGCTCTGTCGCCCAGGCTGGAGTGCAGTGGCGTGATCTTGGCTCAATGCAGCCTCCTCCTCCAGGTTTCAAGTGATTCTCTTGCCTTAGCCTCCTGAGCAGCTGGAGTTACAGGCACCTGCCGCCACACCTGCCCGATTTTTACATTTTTAGTAGAGATGGGGTTTCTCTACTAAAGAAAGAGGCTGATCTTGAACTCCTGATATCAAGTAATACACTCCCCTCGGCCTCCCAAAGGGCTGGGATTACAGGTGTGAGCCACCACACCTGAGTTTGAGGCCAGTTTTTCAAAAAACAACATGAGATAAGATTTGATTTTAAACAGAAGATACAGCAAGTAGAGTTGCTTCATTGTTTAATTTATATTTTTGTGTTATTGGAAATTTTATTTATTTATTTTTCTTAGTTTTATTTTCTTTTTTTATATTCTTTCTAGTTTATGCAATATTTTATTTATACTTATTATCTGTAAGATTTAGGAAGTCGAAGTCTTGCTCTTAATTCTATTTGTGACTGCCATTACATTTATAAAATTCAGATTTAAGCTTACATTTCTTTCATTTTTAAAGACCAATAAAATTAAGTGATTTATGATAATTCCATTGATCTTGTCCTTTACCCCATCTTCAAGTAGTTGGTAAATTAGTATCTGTTGATACACCTAGACTATGTACATTATTAAAAACAGATGTCTGATTTTATAAAATTTTGCTTGAATTTTTTTAGTAACCATATATAAAATTATTTCAATCATGTTATGTATTTCATACTTTTATGAGCACCTCCTCTGAGCCAGGCATTGTGTCCATGCTGAGGAAAAAACCCATAGCAAAAGGAAAGGATAGTCTCACAGAGTTTGCAGTGTAATTAATTTTATTGCTACTTCTTACGTTTTTATATATTGTTTTGCCTTTTTAAATATATAGTTTTGACTCTCTCCTGGGAAGGGCAAATATTTCTTTGTCCCATTTACTTAAGAATTTACATTTTAAAAACTCATACTTCTGGGAAATCTCTGTTGCTTAGTAGGTCAAAACCAAACCAAATCATTATAAAATTCCTAAATTACAATACAATGTTTTTATTAATAACACTCTGTAAACTTTCTTTAATGTTTAGCATCACAGAGACAATGTCTCAGATTAGTCTTACTTTTTGCTCTTTTGTTGGTAAACTATATTACTTCCTGATAGAACACTTGCAAGATATTCTTTTATATTTGAAATGACAATTAAACATATTGCAGTGAAGTATTTGATCTTTAAGAATAAACGGATACTTGTAGGCCAAGCTCACTATTTAATTCAGGAAGGTTTTCTTTAATTATATCTAATTTTTATTTTTGTTCCTATTACTCTATTTTTTTCACTTCTTGTGCAAATCATCTTCACTTACTATTTTAATTTTTTGTCATATTCTGTGGCATTTTGGAATGGTTTCTCACCATATCTCATATGTAATTTTACACAAGGTTAAACCTGCTTCTTACCATGTTATATTGAAATTTGTATTTTATTATTTCATTTTGGGTTTTCCTACATTTTTTTTTTTTATCAAAAAGCGTTTGTTTTTCATTTTTGCATTTTAGTTTACTTACTTAGTATACCTCCCAAGCCTGTTTTAGAGAATAAGCTTTTGGTGGAGTCAAGTGTTAGTAAAACTGTCTTTTACATCTTGCAGAAAAATTAATTACATAAATATGTTTTCTATCAATACATTATTTTATTTTCTTTATGTTGCATACTCTTTTGGGGAGTCTTACGATTTCTGTTTGTTTAGTAATTTTGAATAGAGGAAGATCTATTTAAAATATGATGGCTATCAATTCCCAATGCCTAAGAGCTATTTGTCTAAAATGGTCAATTATTTTCTGACTAACCCATAAAATTGTTAGCAATATAGTTTACAGTTCTTTATAGAGCTAAAGGGATGTTTCCCTGTACCTGTCTTGATTTCAACACCTTTTTTTTAAGCAAGTTGGCATTACAGGATTTTTTCTTTTTTCATGAAAGAATGAATGAATGTTTAGGGAGAGGAATGACCAAACTGGGTTCTCCATGCTTACTTACTGAAACAGAGAGAAACAAAGGAATGTCTATATTCCAGACATGGATCAAGACACTGGGTAAATTAAAGTCAGTCTTTTCCTTTGCTAGTATTCCTTACCTTGTTCTGATGTAGGAATTCAAGTATGTAGTAGACACTTCAAATATATTATTTTCATTGTTTTATAATTAACAGGGTGATTAATGGAAATTCTACACCAACTTTGTTATGGAATCTTCAAATTCTAACAATTTTTAAAAATTTTCTCAAGATTTGGCTTCTTTTATATCTTCGTGAACTTTTAAATGCTCAGTTTAGTATCAGAAAATTTGAAATTTTGCCTATGCAGGAAATGAAATTGATACAAATTCTGTTAATTTTCATTAAGACTTGGGATTGCCCATCTTCAACTGAGAGGCAATCTTTTAGTTAGAAGGATGAGACTCCCAAACTAGTCATACAACAGGCTGTCTTTAAAGTGCAGTGATGTAAATTGAAGCCTCTAAACTTTAGATATGAGTGTTTTTGACTAGTTGAATTAATTTTTGCATTGATTTTGGTTTAAAGTATCCAAAGAATGCCAGCTAATGATGCCAACAGAGATACATGATATTGCTACAGTCTCTTCTCTAAAATGTTAAAGGAGGGGGCTAGAGTGGGTATCTACGATTAACACTAAAGAGAGTGGAAGAAATTTTCCTTCATTTATTTAACTTGCTTAGTCAACAATGTGTTTCTATCATTAGGCAGACTTTTGTGTCAACATTGGAGCATCTGTCCACACAGAATGAAATTTTTTGGACAGTCAATGCTTAAATAATTAGGTTTAATTGATGGAATTTATCATTTATAAATAAATGAAAAATAGTGCCATTAAAAAGAATACTCTAGAAACCAAATGATGGAAACATTCCCATATGCACTTACTTAATATTTTGGTCCAAGAGATTATTTATCATTAATGACACACTAGAATAATAGAAACATTTGCACGCAAGAGAGTAGATGATATTGAAATTTGATTACAGACTTCTAATTACATAAATGGTTTGGAAGATCTCTGTTTAATTTAGAATAGTCAGAAAACAAATGTGTTTGATTATCCCTTTTGTCCCTAGCCCAGTCTACTCATTCTTGAAATTGTGTTCTTTCCTTAAAATATATAGTATTTTCAAATGTGCTTTTCATTCTCCATTTCTCTTGCAACAACTCTCATTCAAGGTCTGATTACTTTATAATTAGAGTATTTTGTTTGTTGGAAATTTTTACTCTTCTACCTGGTTCTCCATTCTTTCCACTTTCTACACTGTCAACAGATTCACTTTTCTAAAAGTATTTTGATTGTATAGAATTCTACTCACAAGTCTTTGGTAATTCCCTTTTTCCTTAATATAAATTTAGTCCTCTGTGTTGATACAATTTCTGTCACTCTCTGTTGTTGATCTGTTTCAGATGGAATAGTAACTCTGTCTCTTCCTAATATAAATAATTCAGATTTTCCTCAATATAATTTTAAAAATAGTACATTTGTTTTCCCTTTCTCCACTTTCTGCCACTTCTAGGAGTACTTCTTCCACTTTTCCCAATGGATGTGAAGCATCACTACCTGATTTAATTCTTGGATCTTTCATATACCTTATCATCTTACTTTTCTTTTTCTCACATTTTCGATTTGTGTCAATTTAAATTTCACCTCTTGCATCAAGCATTCTCTACCATGTATATGTGAGCTGTCCTTTCTCTACTTTCCAAAAATGGTTTATTGCCAATGGACATCAATTTATGGTTACTTGTCAAATATTATATTAAATTATAATTAGTTGAATGCTTTATTTTCTCCTTAAGCAGAGTAAGTTCCTAGCCGACAGAGATATATGTGATATTATTTATATCTGTTACTGTTGAAAATTAGATGTTACATCCAGTAGTTTTCTCAATAAATATATACTACATAAAATCATGCATTAATGAGGTTTTCAATTATATTTTACAAATAATCATTATAAAATGATAATTAAATTATTTAAATAAGAAAAAAGCTTTCATAACATTTCACATTAAATAATAATATATTTTAGTCCAGGCTCAGTGGTTCACATCTGTGATCCCAGCACTTTGGGAGGCCAAGGTGGGCAGATCACCTGAGATCAGGCGTTCAAGACCCAGCCTGGTCAGCATGGCGAAACCCCGTCTCCACTAAAAAATACAAAAATTAACTGGTAGTAGTGGCAGGTGCCTGTAATCCCAGCTACTTGGGTGGCTGAGGCAGGGAGAATTGCCTGGACCAGGAGGTGGAGGTTGCAGTGAGCTGAGATCGTGCCGCTGCACTCCAGCCTGGGTGACAGAGAGAGATTCTGTCTCAAAAAAAAAAAAAAAAAAAAAAAAAAAAAAAATTTTGTTTAAAAAAAGGATAATGTATTTTAAACAACTTTCCAATTGTTGCTTCTATATTTGTTAGCATAACATTAGCTGCTAAAATAGACTCCAAAATTTCAGAGATCTAACACAACACTATTTCTATTTCTTGCCTACATGACATTCCAATGCAGCATTACTCATAATTTGGTGTAGAACTGGAAGGAGGAAGGACTTTACTCCACGTGGTTTTCAGTGAGACAGGTTGATTAATATAGCTATTTTCGACACAGGGCTTCTAAAGTTTCATTGGACACTGACTTGGCTAGAAGAGGGAAAAAATTGGAAGAACAAAACTTGGAGGAGATTTTTTGAGTCAAACCTAGAAGGGCTGCATAGAAATTCTCACATTCCACTGCCTTAGGCTCAATTACATGGCTACATCTAACTTGCCTAACTGCAATGGAGTCTGGGAAATGGGGTCTAGGAGGCATTTCCTCCAATGAAAAGCCTGCATTTAAGTAACAGGGACCCCAGATTTTGGACAAATAACTCTTTTCTCTGCTACCACATCCATCTAAAATTTATATTGAAATAGAATAAAACATAAAATTTATATTAAAATATTATATATTTAAATATCTGGAAATAATTATACCCATATTAGGATTTTTAAAAAACAGTGGCAGAGATGTAAATACATTACCATTGTATGAAGACAACACATTCTTCTGCTCCTGTTGCTGCAAGATAATCTAAGAACACTGTATTTGTTTCATTTTGTTTTAGTAGTTTTTCAACTTACTATAGATCTTTGATTTATGGAAAATGTTTTATCCTTTATACTCCAAGAATTATGTATTTATGAATATCTTTAAACTGTTCCACAAATTTTAAATAGAATGAAGCAGTTCTGTGGACTTTTGCTAAAATAGGTTTGTTTTCATGTAGAGTTGGTTACTGAAGGGTTTAAAATGCATAAGCTCCCATCTGCATTTAGCCTATCTCTCTAGGAATCAGTCTGAAAACTCCATAAATAGCCAATGTCTTTCTATACTGTGTGGGGTCTCCTTAGTCCCCCAAGAAATTATTTTCCCATCCTACTCTGGTTTTCTAAGCCCTCCTAAAGTTAAAATACTACATGGTTTCTTAAGAAAAGGAAGCTGAAAGTACAAACGGAACACCTAAGAACACTTCATTTGCTTTTACAAAGGTGATTTGATATCCTTGGCAAATAGAATGAGATGAATTTTATTTTATTAGGCTTTTGACTAATCAAAGCTCATCAAAAACAAAGCCTCATTCAACAACAAAGGAGGTCTATTTGTTATGCAACACTGTCCTCCACACACAATTAGAGACAACTGATGGACATGCTTGATATTCACACTTCACAACAAACATAAGTGAATCTTATTTGCATCTTTCAAATAACTGAGGTACTCCAATATTAGGTTGAGACTTTTCAAGAAGAAGTCTAAATTAAACCGAAGAAGATTATGTGAGGCAGATTTGACCAGAGTTTGTCTATGGTCAGAAGAAAAATTAATAATATTTGAAGATGCTTAAAGATACCACCATAGACCTTTTTTTTTTTGTATATAATTACATGACTATCCATAACAAGCTAAACATTCTAATGGTTTGGTTTATTATTAAGTTTAGGGCTCAATATGACAATTTTACTATTCTTTACCTCTTACCTTTACATATAAAAATCACTAAAATCTATAGACCTATAGGATCAGGTATGTTGTCCAAATCCTGGCTTTACAGCTTACAGGCTGCATGTTTTTAGTCAAAATACTCAGACTTTACCAACCTCAGTTTTCTAATCTGGAAAATAGGAATAAAGCATTCATTAGTAGCATTACTATTGAGAGGAGCAGAAGGCAGCCACATGCCTAGGCAGATAGAAGCAAGTCCCCAGTGAAACCTCACCTTCAAGCTGAAGACAATTTAAAGCCTGAAAGCTAAGCGACAAGTTCAGTCCAGGAATCAGTTTGAGAACTTGTCTTCCCATTTGGCGTGATTTCCTCTGATTGATCTCCACCCTTCACCTATTTTACATATATCTACCCTTTCCTAATTGTTTTTCTACACTGTCATGCACACCTTTGAGTGGTGACTTCACTTTAAACTTTTTTGCACAGTTATACGCCAATCAGCATGCACTCCCCATTCTGAGCCCATAAAGGGCCCCAGACCCAGCCACACTGGGGACTTTTCCATCCTTCCCATAGGAAAACCACTGCCCTGCCCCTCCCTGGCATCCCTTCCTTGCTGAGAGTTTTCCTTTCGCTTAACAAATTCTACTCCACTCACTCTCCAGTGTCCGCATGCCTAGTTCTTCCTGGTAGTGAGAGAAGAACTCAGACCTAGCTGAACTAAGGAGCACAAAGACCACAACACTATGTGGATTAAATGAATTAGGATACACAGAGTGTTTAGAACCATACCTGTTTCATAATACATACTCTATTAATGTGAACTGATGCTGGTTGTCAGTTAACTTTAATATAACTTTTCAATTATATTTTATTCTAACTTCCTGGACAGAGAATTAATGGCCCTCCTTTTTGGCTGGGATTTACGTCGTCGTCTTTCTTTAAAGTACAGATATTGACCTCCAGCAGTTAGGTGACTAATTTACCAGCCACCTATTCCTATCCCTGCCTTCATCACTATTCTTAAGTACCTTCCCTTAAATTATCAGAAATAAAAAATTCTAAGTTTAAGTCTGAAATGGTATTTTTGAAAGGGAAATTTAAAAAAATCAGTTGATGAAGTAACCTTTTGCCATGTACACTGATTGAGTACAGAATCAGGCTTGTGGGGAAGAGTGAAGCAATTTTTCAGGGAAAAGAGACAAGACGAACAAGAGAGAAAATTCTCTGAATTTTTATGAGCTTTAATGTCCTACTTCCTAGTTTATATATGAAGTTGGGTTACAATTTCCCTCAGTTTTTCCCCACATAATATAAGTTGAATATTTGGTTTCTGTAATACGCAAAATAAGAGCTGTAACTATGCTACGATGAACCAGTAAGCTTGAGTAAATGGGTTAAATGAAGGTTCTTCTCAGAGCATTTAATAGTCTAATATTATTTTATAAGTCTCAAGAAGTGGAATTAGCCTTGCAGTTTATCCCAAACATAATTGTCCACAGAATTTTATTTTCGCCTTCAAAGAACATCAGCAAAGGAACAATGGTCCTCGGCATGACCTCCGTTAACATTGTTATATAAAGAATATATTTCTGATATTTCTCTTTGACATTCCTTTAAGAACTATGCTACGGTTCTAGACAGATAAAGTTTTTCAGAATGTCTACCATGCCTTCTGGGAAAATCTGACTCCAATCTATCCTCTGACACCTAAGCAATAATGTGCTGTGCTTCAAGACTCTGGCACCAGGGCTGTCAAATCACTGACTGGCTAGTGGATGCACTGCCTAGCAGGCTGCGCGAATTAAATGATTTGAAACAGCATCCACTCTCTCTGGAATTCGAACTAGAAAGTACCAATTTAATTGTTGTAGACTAAAAGATTCAGAGCTAAGGACACCTTGGGAAAGATTTGCAGCCACTGGAGTGATTGCATGTTGATCTTCACCTACTGGCTTTTCTGTTCAGGCCCTCTGTCCAGGAATTGCCCACCCCACCTCAAGGGTGTGTTTCCAGCAGCCATGCTTCACTGGAAAGTCTTACTTCTATGATCGTATTTGCAATTACGTATTTTCTTCTGAGATGGAATTGGAACTGAGAGAAAGGCAAGTTCTTCATATTGGTTGGCTTTGAAGGTGTGCTTCTGAACTCTGGGTGGAAATATTTCATCATGCAGTATAGGGAACAGAGAAATCTGGACTACAGAGAGGGAGAGAGAATAAAGAAAACATACAATGAGAATCAAAGATGAATACTCAAGGCAAAATACTCCTGGTTCTTTTCTTGAAAACCTGCTGCATTCTTGGTCTTGAGATCTTACCTGTGTATACCATTAACATCTCTTCTCCTCTTAAAATTAAACTGTTTTTAGTGGGATCTTGTTATATGCAATCAAGAATCTTAATATAAAAATCACAGGGTTTCTTTGGTAGGGAACAGAGACTATAAGTAAGAAAAAGCTGGAGATAATGAGCGGAAAATGGAAAATTATCAGTATCTAGAAGAGAATGGAGAGTTTGCATTCAAAAGCAGGAATACCCTGAGAAACCCCATGTAGCCGAAGAGTAAGTTAGGATAACTGCTCCTCCGAGCTGCCTCATTCTATCGAATGTTCCAATTCCAGTTCAGAGGTTTTCCTAAAATTCTTGCTACTGCTTTCTTTTGGTAATTTTAGATAAGAACTGTTTTAAACAAAGTAAAGCGATTAACTGAAAAGTTTTCAATTGCAGAGCAACTGAAGTGGAGGAAAGCAAGCATTCAAGTGCATAGATGCCCTTCAATTTGCCTGTGTCCATCTATCAAATTGGATAAAGAAACCATAATAGCATGCATGCTTGATTAGCAGATCAGTAAATATTATGCTCAGATATACTCTGGGCTAGGCATGCCACAAAATGTGTGAATATTCTTATAAGGAGAAACATTTTCAGATTAAGATAAAAGAAACATACAATGTGTTATTTCAAATTTAGCTCACTAGGGATTCCTTTTATGTACTTGTTTCTCAGTTTCTGCCGAGTAAAAGTGTGACTACCACTATCAACTTCCTCTGGTGTTAGAAATGAATAAATAATGAAAAGGTTCAAAGGAATCTGAATTATTTTACCAAGAAAGTGTTTATTAATAAATAAGAAAACCATAGAAATTTTAAATTAGCTATAACTTTTTTATTTCATATAAGGTTAGCATTTTAAAATGTCAGTTACCTGATAAGAGAATAAAGCTCTGTATCTGAGGGCACAGATAATTACACCCAATTGTGTTAAAACACAAAGCTAATTAGATTTCTTGTTGTTGCAATATCTATTTTGCTTCCTCTCTCTAAGTCTATTTTTTTCCTCTCCATCTCCATTGTCAGTTTAAAGTTTACCAAGAAGGAAACCTTCATTTATTGGTGGAGTTGCTTGGAAGGAGATATGCAGTGAGACTCACTTTATCTGGGTTCAGTATTTTATACAGAATTTACAAAAATATTGAAGCATCGCCCCCACCACACTCCCACACACAATCATTGGTGCACAAATCAATTGGTTTTTACAAATTGAGCATACTTATGTAACTACAACCCAGATCAAAGACATGATATTACTCCTCAAACTCTCTTATTGTCCTCTTTCAGGTACAAGTTATGCTAGTCTACAGAGTTAGTCACTATCTTAACTAAATACCATAGATTAAATTTGTCTGGTTTGTTTTTATAGAAATGCAGTCATATAGTATGTACTACTTTGGGTCTGGCTTCTTTCCATCAATATTATGTTTGTTAGATTCATCTGTATTCTTGCATGTGGTTGCAGTTTGCTCATTTTCATTATGGCATACTTCTTCATGTTAACATCCCACAATTTATTTATTCACCTACTGATGATGGGCACCTCCTTCATTCAGGTTTTAAATCCATAAGGCTGTTTAAATTTTGTTATTATTTTCACAGAAGCCAGAATTTTATGTTTCAGCTCTAGCTAATACTTCTCAAAATTTCTGAGTGGCTAAACAATGGACCATCACCTTGTAGAATACTGACTAAATTTGATAGAGATAGAGATATTTATTGTGCATACTTCAGGACAAGTTTACCAACCACTTCACTAGGGCTGCCTGTTTATTTCATTATAAAACAAAACAAAACAAGCAAAATATCTTTGGAATTAAAGGTTTAATTTAAAAATTGTTAGGTTTACATTTAAAAAATGTTAGTGTGCATTTTGTTAATCCAGAGATTTGGATTTCTTTCAAAGAATAGCTACTTTTCACCTTCTGGAATGAAGCATTTGATCTGTCTTGAGTTTGTGTATCTCAGAGTGTTTCTTCAGCAACTAAGTCATCTCCTTATTACTCCCTATATTTCATGGGCTGCCTTTCTGCTCCAAAGTACAGTACTGGAAACTAAGTACTGGGTACTCTCCAAGCTGTTGCCACCTCTGTACTTGTGAGAAGACACTTTGGTTAAGGTTCCCTTTCCCTACCACATAGTTCTTCAGGCAATTCTCTTCAACGAATGTTGAAGATCTCCTCATGGACAAAAGTAGTACAATTTTAAAGAGAAATTACAACGTATAAGGAAAATTTATAATTTGAAGAGGAAAGGCTAGGTATTAAAATGATTAGGAAAGTGTAGTCTTTAGACCTGATCTTAATCAGGCTACTAGGATGTGAAATCACATTCAATGTTAGGAAAGTAATTTTACCTTTCTGCACCCTAGATTCATTCAGACAACAATTCCTGCTTACAGAGGAAGGCAATTGAAGGTTAATCCTTCATCAAGAGATTTCTCCCAGGTGTCCCTTCTCTTGATGGGACATGCCAGTCTTCATTTCCCTATATTCTTTCTTGCGCAAACGTTTCTTCATCAGTTCATTTCCAGAATATTTACCTACTCTAGCCTCATAGAAAATCAGCACCACTGTCAACTAACCCTAACCTGGCTCACACAGAGGGCCTTGCTCCCTGGGTGCATTCAAACCCATGATATGTTGTTCAGTTGTGATCTACTCAGATTTTCTGAACGCAGTTACCTTTCTGAAGGAGTTGCCTTTAAAATTACCTGGAAGGTCAATGATATACCAAGAGTGGAATGTGGCATCCAGGTTCCAGTGACTGATGCCTGGGCCAAGGGTGGCTGGGATATCTTGTTGGATTCCATTGTTGGTAGTACCATCAATATGTACTTTAAATAAATTACTTCCTTAACTGATTGTTATTCTGTTAAGTGAAGCATGTGCAGTCTCCAAACACACGTCTCCTTTGGTATAGTTTGTATAATTTCAATTCGTTTATACAATGAAATATGTCCTCTTTTTGCAAAGTGATCCATACCTTCCTTTGAGCCAGTATTCCTCATTTATTGAAAAATAATATACTATTTTCTGTTTTAAGATACAGGTGTCTACCAGAATAAGAAAAGTACCAAATTATGCCTCTCATTGTTCTACAGAAAGACCATTAGACTCTTATTTTTAAAGTTTTGCAGTTTTCCTTGGTTGCCAATTCTTCACGTTGCATTTTAGACTATATTAATATTAATCCCTTACATTATTTAATCTTTCAAATGTTGATGCTCTGAATATCCATAAAAGTTGGAAATTATGGATCATATCAATAATTTTTATGTACTAATCCCATATACAAAGCAAGTGCTCAATCCCCATTGGTTGATTGACCTATTCAATTTCATTTTCTCACCAATTCATCAAAAGACATAAAGTTATCTTAGTGTATGATTTTACAAAAATACTAAAGGATTAATAATGAAGTTACAGTTTAATGGTATAAAATGGTAAATACGCAACTTTAAAACTCTTGTTCTAATATTAATCTTACTTGTTGGTTATTAGATGAAACTATAAACAGATGAATGATCTTTCATGCATACAGTAATCTCCCCTCTGGATCAGGAATAGAAACGGCTTCACAGAACACCCTGAGCAATACACACTATTTCATTTCAAAGTATCTACTCTGAGTTAGTTGTAGCCGAGTTTTCTATACCTCTGTGGTTGTCTCAGAGGTATAGAAAAATTAGAAGGCATGATTCCTTATGTCAACAACATGGAACATGACTGAGGGACAAATCATCATATTAATTCATTACATGAATCTATATGATATAAGCCTGGGCAATAAAGCACTGTATTTGCTGGAGGAATAGAGAAGTTTCAAAATGTAGATGGAGCTTTAGTTGAGAATTGAGTGTTGAAGAGTAACTAATTTTCTGGGTGAATGGGTGGAAGAGTGCACTCCAGGCAGAGGAAACAGAATACAGGAAGGCATAAGGCATAAGACGACATGGCGTTCTGGACTACGTGAAATTCACTGATACTAGTCATTACTATAGACATAATTCCCTAATGCTCACCATATGGTTTCTTAGATTTATAGACTCAAAGATTAAATTCTGATGACAGTAGGAAGCTTCAGTTTGGACTCATTCTTAGTAATACCTAGAAAGTAATATAACTTAATGTAACATTTAGAAAGTAAATTTGGGCTTATATGTTGTTAACATAATAGATAATAATACTATAATCACATTTAGCTAGCTAACTTTGAAATTATTCTCTATCAGATCATAATGTTGAAAGGAATTACTAGTAGTATACAGGCACCCTTATCTGCACAACGGAAAGCAGGTTTGGTTCTAACCCTGAGAGAGAAGGGGTTTGCAAACCTAGTTGTCAGGACCGTACTAAATCTGCTGGTAATAATCAAATGTCTCTATCTTTCAAGGGTCTGTTCTTCATGGTAGAGGCTGGTGATGAGAGCATAATACCATGAACGTGTTAACATATAATGTGCTTACCCTAGTTACAGTGCGCTATATTTTGTGCAGAAAATCTAATCTCAAGTCCCATCAGCTTATGATAATAGAGTCTTACCTAGCATTGGTGATAGATATATTTTAAGTACAACTTATCTGATAGCTTCCAAACTATGTCTCAGTCCTGGGATACTCATGAAATATTATCTTCCTTATGCATCACTAAACAAAATTCCATTAGTTGAGGTTGACTATCTGAGTCTTGATTTCTTGTAACTCAAAGAAGCCAACACAATAAACATAGTCAAGTTTCATTCATGAAGAGTAAGTGGCTTTTTCTTTAACTGGGACTTGTCTCAATGCCAAGAAGCAAGGTACAGCAAGAATAGCTCCTGCCCTACTCTCATTTAAGAAATAGTATGTCTAAGGTTAATGGGTTTCATTGACTCAATCACAAACTCTGGAATATGTAGTAGGCAGGCAAGAGCATAAAGTCATTTCATACATCTCAGTTATTACATCATATTAGCTGTCATTTTCAAGCTTCTATTACTGTTCTTAGTGTTGCTGTTATTATTTCTTGTTGTTTTGTTGTTATTGCATTATTATTATATTTATGGATCATTTTTATGCGCCAAGACCAGTGCTTTAGGTGTTTTATTTTAATGTTTACAACAAAATTAGGAAGTAAGATGGTTACTGGATTTTTACTATTTTAGATTCTGTGCCATATGGTTGTTGAAGGTAAATTAAAATATTTCTAACTTTAACTTCTGGTCCAAAAACAATTCTTTCTCATTCCTTTTGATAATTTTCTCCCACTTAATAGTTAAACAGCCTAATGTTTTAGAAAAAATATCATGTTTCAATAATTTGTTTATATATTGTATAAAACATTTTGGCAAACCTACTTCCGCCTCATTAGACATTCTTTCTTTCTTTCTTTCTTTTATTATTATTATTATACTGTAAGTTCTAGGGTACATGTGCATAACGTGCAGGTTTGTTACATATGTATACTTGTGACATGTTGGTGTGCTGCACCCATCAACTCGTCAGCACCCATCAACTCGTCTGAGGAGTCTTAGATAACACAAGTACAAAACTGGATCAATGACTTGGTTTTAATATCCTTTTTCCCAAAGGTATTGAAAGTACCAATCCATCACTAATTCTCATTTGCCAACCTCAGTAACTTAATTTCCCACTCCAACTTAGAATCGTTTAATTTCTTTCTTCATTGATCCCTTGTTCTTAAGGAAAATGGATTTAACTTCACTGGGAGATAGGTTTTATATATTTTAATTGCTTTTTATTAAGTATTTGCAACTTTAACTTTTTCCATTCTGAACATAAAATACGCTCTTATTCTTGTATGTCTTGTGTTTCCTTTATTTCATAGAACTCATTTTCATTTTATTTTTCTTCTCCATTTTCCAAGTTAAGCCAAAATCCACAGCAAATACACAAAAACATACTAATATATATGTGGGTTATGTTATAGTTTTGTCCTACATCTTAACTCTTATTGAAATAAACTATTTTTTCTTTTAAGTTGAAACATCTTTTATTCTTTTCAGTGTATATGGTCAATTTATCAAAGCCTGACTTTACTTGTCTTCAAGGTTGATCTTTGTAAAGTTATAAAATTTGTTTGGTGCTAACTAGTTTGCAGTTTTGATTTCTAGATTACTGCATGCCAAATTTAATCATAATGCTGTCAGCTGGCTGAATGGCTGAACTCCATTTTTCTACTTCACTGATTTTTTTCCTTCATTCTAGCGTTAAGTCATCATTCCCTTTAGGGAACTTGACAGAATAATTCCAGAAGGAAGCATTTGCCTAAGTCATTATTTTTGTATTTGTTTCATGATGTGCCTGAAATAGTTTAAAATTAGTGTTTATTTGATTTTGTTGTTTATATTTTTGTGTTTATACCTTCTCATATTTTGCTTAGCCTAATTGTATAAAATTATTTAGATAAAATAGAAAATATTTAGGAAAGATTTTAATATATTTAAAATCTCCATCTTACCTATTAGCATTGAGGAATGTGATTTGGGAGTCATTTAAGAGATTTATGGATTATTAAATTGAATTTGCTTTAAAATATTGAATACTAGGGGAAGCATAATCATGTATTTATTGTAATTCTGTAGACATTTTAAAATAATATTACCAAATAATGTTTACTACTGAATTATGAAGAAACTTTTGCTGACGTAAGAGCTGCAGGTATTGTACTTTGTCTTTCATTAAATAATTGAAACTGAAAGAAGGAAAATTCCTATTTACTGGCTTTGCAGACAATGTGAATGTTTGTGTGTATGTATGATGCATGTGGTGAATTACATGCAAATACACTGAAGAAGCTGAAAGGGGGCTGATGATTCTCCTTACCCGGTCAGTAAACACAATCAGATGTACAGTGTATCTAGATGCTCAGCTGACTGTATCATCCTACTGGGAGGAATACTGAAAAAAAATGTGTGGTAAGAGGTTTCTGATACAGCAGTGGCAATAGAGGTGAGAGTCTGGTAGCCTAGCAACCTGTATTTGGTAGTGAAGGTATTTGTGGTAGTGACTTTACACTGTGCCTGAGTAATGATCTGTTGTATACTAAACTGTCTACCTTCTTTAATCTCCTGACCGTTTGTTTCCAGCCTTTTTGTTGGTTCTGTGAACTACACAAAGCCTTCTAATAAATCCTTTTCCACCTAGATAACCAGAGTTAGTTTTGGTTGTCTTCCCATCAAAAATTTTGATCAGTAATTCCATTGCCCTGCTTGCTACATTTATAAATAACCTTCTGAATGCTCCCCTTCTTTGCTTTTGTAGACTAGCCTGAGATCTTATTTTTACCCGCTTCTTTGTTGTAGCTGCCTGTGCCACATGTTCTAATTGCATAACCTATCTATCTGTTTTATTTTGTTTTGTTTTTAAATTATCTTTTTATTTTCAGGAGCATAAGATTTTAGTCATTCACACAGATATCCACAATAAATACCAGATTTCTCAGATTCTATTATATCTAAGAGTGATGATGTAACTAAGCTGTGGCCAATGAGATGTGGATGGAAGTGATGTTTACAACTTACCATTCTTTCCCAAGGGAGGATGGCATTTCGCTTTCTGTTTTCCCTTTTTCCACTTGCTGAAATGCAGGTATGGTTATGAATCATCTTGGAAATGTGTGGGAGACCAACATCCCAAGGATAATAGACCAGCCATTCTAGTAATTCTTGGACTTATCAAATTAGCAGATAAAAGTTATCATAGCTTCTCAAGTTTTGAAGTGATAGAAATATCTCTTTGAATTAGAAGGACAGATCATAAATGATACACAGCCTTACCAAAAGTTCTGACACAACCTCTTACCTCTCGTAAAGACTTTTAACCCTTTTCTCAAGGTTTTGGGTGAGCAGAGGTGTAGTTCTTACTGAAACAAAGAAAATCATTTTCTTGGAATATCATTTTTAAGGCACATCATCACCCTCATCATTCTTTTAACCTTTATTTTAATCCTACTATGTTTACCCATGCCCTTAAGTGCTTCAGGATGGCAGTCGTCAACCGTCCTTCAGATTCTGTGCTTCACTTTGTGGTTTTCTTTTCAGTAGTCCTACTCTTGAAAAATGTTGCATACCTGCTTTATTTTGAAAACTGATCTGTTCTCCAAATACTTTCATACCTACACACATTTCTTGCCTATTCCTTTTGGAGAGTTCCACACATATTTCCTTATCCTCTTGGCATTATTATATACCTTCCTATATGTTTTCATTTAGTACTGCCTATATTTTCCTGTTAGAAGACAAGGTACTAAATGAAAGGAGTCTAAAATTTGTAAGGTATCACGAATTCCACAAGAGTTTAAATAGTCCTGGCAAACACACACATAAATCTGATATTATTTATTCCCCCACTCATACCAACTACATATTTGAACATATTTCAAGTATTTAATTTCCTAGGATGAGCAGCAGGATAACTATAACAATAGTAACCCATATATCTGTGTTGGGAGGAATGTGGGCCCATTGATAATTCTAGTAGGTTCTTTGATGGCTAAGAATCACTGAGATTGTCTTCTCAGTACCACTAGCAGATAACTTCCCCAGTTGATATGTGTCTGTTCTGAGTTTTTGACCAGATTATTGATGAGAATCATGGAGACTACAAAATTTTCAGGACTTAATTATAAGGCCCACTCATTATTACTACAATCAGGTGCTGGTGATTTTTTCAATATTATGTACATAAATTGTAGTGGTTCTGATCACATCCATGCTGATGGAGGAGATGGTACATATAGATACCTGTGTTCTGTTGAAAATGAAAAGCCACTTTTTAATAGGAAACAATCCTATTTAATTCAGGTAAAAATATTTTCTGAATATTTAAGAATCATTATCTAATGAACATTGAACAATGAAAAGCTATGACAGTTAAAAATGCAGTTATTTTGGTGACAGTCTCTGCTGAAGTTTGAATGTGGCAGACAGGATTAATTTTTCAGGATAATGGTTAGCATGGATAATTCATAATGAGTTTAACAATTCAGAGCTCAAAGCTGTTAAATAATTGCAACTGGATTGTCTATTGTCTTTACTTGAATCTAAAAGGTACCGTTAATGTACTTAATATTTTGCTGAAACATAATTCAGTCTCAATGACTTTGAAGGGGGCATTAATAGTTTTCTGAAAATGTAACCTTGAAAATTAAATCCATTATATATTTCCAAGATTATGGATTAAACTACTCTGTCAAATAAGTCATTACATTAGCATAATGAGGCATGAGGGGAGATATAAGTGAGACACAGCAAGTAAAAGGTACTTTGTACCACAATTTGCCTACATTTAACCAAAATGACCTTTAAAAGCATAGCTGAAGGGTCAGGTTTATCATCACTTTTCCAGCCTTCAAGTAATATATTTCTATTTAGCAGAACAATTTGCTGAAAATTGCTATGGTAAGAACTATGCTTAGTCCAGCTCCCTACCTACAATATACAGGATCTGAGTGAAAGCAACCTCCAAGTATAGCAGTCGCCAGCCATCATTTCCCTGAAGCAAAACATCTGAAGTGTACGCAGCTATCACTTTTCCCTGAAAAAAGCAGAGAAGTCATTAAAAACGTATTCTGGAACACACATATGTGGAAAAAGAAAGTAGCAAAATGTTAAAATTCTAAAGGAAGTAGTATGTATGGTGTGAATATGTCTGTTGCACTGAAGCTGGCAATTGATTGAAACTGTGGCTTAAAGTTATCAAGTGCATTTTTCATTTCTTGTATTCAAAGCAGAATTTTTCTTTTTCCCTAATGGCCTGGATACCCTTTGACTTAATAAATTATCCTCACTTCAAAGACAGCTGAGGGAAATAATGTCCCACAGAGTGTCTGACCCACAGTGGGCTTCAGTAAATATTTGTTGAGTGAATATTGAATACATGACCACTGATTCACTTGAAAAGGAGGCCCTCATGTGCACATATGGTATAGGTTAAACAATTGATTGACAGAATCTTCCTGGACAACAATTTAAAATTCTGTCTATGATTTTCTCATTCTGTAAAAGTCATATTAATAGTATCTTTTCTCATCCTATAAAAGTGATATTAATAGTATCTTTTTCTCTGTTTGGTAGCTCTAGTCAGCTATGCTTGTCAAAACCTCAGTTTCTTTGCTGTGTCAGTGACTTTTAAGAAAGGACAAAATTGAAACTGATTCAGCACACTGTAATGGTGTTGATGAGAGGGATAAAAGAGATCCAGTGAAGCTGTTCTCCTTGACCTTTACTGGCTGTTTCTTCAGTTATGAGATAGTCACTATGGGAAGCACTATTATCTAAATCCACTGAGAGCTCATAGTCAGAGGTGGCAGGACCCACGTTGTTCATAAATAAACTGCACCAAAATAGAAGTCTGCTTTCTTATTTAATTTTTTCCAGAATTAAAACTTGATCTGAAGTGGTAGATTAAGAAATTCAACAGTAAATATTAGAAGTACAATACAAAGAGAGTGACTAATGCAATTAATACGACAAATGCAGCATCTGATTAACTGTATAATTTAAGGAGTTGTCACTAGATGCCACTCTTTTCACTATGTAGTATAGGTCAGTGGTCTGAATGGCTTCAGGTAAATGAGATGTAATAAAAATCAGAGTTATAATTCCACCAACCATAGAAGACTGTTATTTATAAAGCTATAATAAACAATAATGATGACATGAATAATACAAAGCTTAATATTTAAAAATTATATAACACTTTTAATGTGCCTTCTATCTTTTTCGTAGTGGCACTTAACTGTGGCACCACATTTCATTATGGGTTTGAGCAAGTAAAATAATTATAGTTAAGTTATTGAACTGTATATATGGGTGATTTTAATACTTTTTTAAAACTTAGAGTATTATAAAGGTGGTCCACATAATAACTCTACTTTCTTTCATGCACACAACTATTAAACTTTCTTTAATGGAAGAGGAAGGTATAGAAGACAAGAGATTGCACATAACCTGTGGCCCTTTTCATATCTTGAACATCTTGCAATCTGGTGCATTCATGGGACTGTTTCATTCATGCATGTAAATATGGTATATATGTTATAGTAGAAAAAAAATATGGACTTTATACCCATTTTCTTTGTGCTACTGTGTTAAGCTAAGAAGTGGAAGGTGCCAAGTTCAATTTGGAATTCTCTAGCAAGTCAGATTAATGTTTACTGGCTTCTCTATCTCTGCGCTTCATTGCTCTGGAAATCACTTCCTTTCCTTTTGAATATTGCTAGCCTCTTTTAGGATGAGCCAGTTGTGAGCCTGAATCCAAATTATCACAGTACTCATTACAGCCATCAAGCAAAATGCAAGTGTTGTGAATTAACCTAATGCTTTTTAAAAAATTATTTTCTCCATTCTGAACTCTGTGCTGTTGCTTTCAACCACTTTTTAAACCAAATTAATGATCATAGGAAATAAATATGACTCCACTCACTTTTAGTTAAATAATCTAAGGCTCAGATTTATCCAAGATCACAAAAAACTAACAGACCCGGTATTGAAATTCATTTATATGTAAATTATTCAGACCAAGCTCTTTTCAACAACCACAATGTCAGGAACAAAATATCCTTTGAACTTTTCACTCAGATTACTTCTTTGAAACTATCAAAATATAAATGTTGAATGCTTCCTATTCATTAAAAGTAAAGACAGGCAGAAAGTTGAAAGTTAACCCTGGCTTCCTTATGTCTCTTTTTTCTCACACATCCTAAGATCTTCTATGACCTCCTGCTTCATCTACCAATCCTAGAATATGCTATTCATACTGGAAACCCTTTATCTGTTTTAAATGTTTTTAAGTCAAGTTTAAAGCACCAACTTTTGGATTAGCTATAACTGACAACTATTAAAGACTTAAAAATACTTAATTTTTTTCTATCTATCTATCTATCTATCTATCTATCTATCTATCTATCTATTAAACAACCTTATCCAATCCTATTTTATAAGGCAATTCAAAATGAAACACAGCTCTAACTTATATATTTTTTTTAATTTACAATCAACTAATTTACTTAAGAATCTAGAATTTTGATACAAGAAGGAATACAGTTGGTTCACACTCTTCAAAAGATCTATGACAGAACTAAAATTGTGTGTCAGCTAACTCCTTTACAGATATTAAGTTGACCCAACATTATACCCACAGTGGTCCTGGGAGAATATCATTTTCTAGAAATCTAAGGCATTTTCACAAAACATCAATAGAAACTCATAGAATAATTATATGGTGTTTTCTTTTTACTACCCTGAAGATACAGATCTGGTAAGGGTTTACTTCTTTTTGCCAGGTGAGAGGAACAGTGCAAAAGGGCAATTTATAAAGTTATCAAAGTAAGTATGAGAAAATCCTGAATGAACTGTAGCTAGCCTACTTGATAATGTTTTATGTTTAGAAATCTGAAGACCATTCTAATAAAATGTAAAAAGTTGAATAATTACATTGGAAAAACATACTAAGCTTTCTTTCCATAATTTGTTAAATGAATTCAACAAATTAAAAATGTTTTTTGTATAAGGATATGTTCAAATATGAATTGTTTAGTTTTTAACTTAATGATAAGCAATGTATCTCTTCACCTAAGTCTCCAAGGCTAAGTTTATTGCGCTAAGTTTATTTATGGAAGAAGCATTTTTCTTCATATTTGATTAACATTTCACATTTTATTGTATAATGTTTGTTGCACACAATAATCATAAAGATATTTGAAGGAAATGACTGAATATGTATACCTCTAGGCACATACATTTCACAATTTAAATAAACTAAAACCATTCCTTCTAAAGCACAACCAATCAAAACTCACCAGAATAAAAGAGAAGTTCTATAATTACTATGGAAATATAATTGTAAAATCTTCCTGAAAAGAAATCACCAGCCTAAATTATTTTATGGACAAAAATCAACCAACCATTTAAAGACGACCTAAGGACATTTCTATACAACATCATTATTCATTAGGAAATGTAAATTAAAACCAAGTCTATTAGAAAGGATAAAATTTAAACATTCTAGCCATACTAAATACTAAAGATGATGCTGAGCAAACAGATTTATCCTATGTTTATGATTAGAATACAAAACGTTACAGTCACTCTGGAAAAGAGTTTGGCAGTAACTTAAGCGTAATTTACTATATGACCCAGCAATACCACTTCTAGCCATTTACTCTAGAAGAATACAAACTTATGTTTACCCAAAAACTGTGCCTAAAAGTGTATAGCGGCTCCATCCATAATTGCACTGAACTGGAAACAACCAAAAAGTCTCACTCAAAGGGTGAATGAATAAACCAAATGTGGTGCGTCTATACAAAAGAACACAACTCAGCAATTAAAAACAACAATGGAGATAATAACACAAACACTACTCCAATAAACTACTGAAACATGCAACAACTTGGATGAATCTCAAAGGCTTTACGCTAATTGAAAAAAGTCAGTCTCAAATGTCTATACTGTGTGTGATTTGATTTCATTTGATTTATATGACACTCTAGAATATATAAAATTATATTGATGGGGAACATATCAGTGGGTAAAGGAGGAAGGGAAGATTGTGGCCATAAATGGCTAATATAGGTCATTTTGGGGGGTTATAGTGCCATTCAGTGTCCTGATTTTGGAACTGTGCCAAAACAGAATCAATTTTACTGTATAATAAATAAAATCATAAAATTAAAATTACTGATTGTAATGTACTACATTCTGGAAACAATTTTTTTAAAAAAACTATGTTTTAAAGCTATTCTGGATTAGTCAGGATTTGAGATACAAATAAAAAAGGTTAATTTTTTGTTGTTTCACATAGCAGACATATTCTATGTGAGATAATGATTGATATAAAAAATCACTGGAGATCAATCTCTAATTGACATTTAAACAATAGTACCAATATTTATCAATCCCAGAGAAAGAGGATTCTGTATTGCTGCACTTCTCATTGTCTTTCTTCCTCTTTATCTTACCTTGTAAGCCTAAGTTGATTTATCAATGCATTATCAGTAGGTTTACCAATTTGATTTTCCTTATTTTGTACATGGAGACTGTTCTTTACTAAAGCCATGGAGCATATTGATATGACGTTTTTTCAAATGAATGAATGCTAAATAAGCATCACTTAGAGACCTGGTGAGATATGTAAGAACTCCAAAATGTGAGTTTTGTTCCTATTTTAGGATTTGTTATTTTGTGTTATATTGATTACTCAATTGTCTTGATTCTATCATAATTTTAATTAACTTGAGAACAGAAATTACACATTGCATTCCTATTTCCAACAACACAGTTATATGCCCTGTAGACAGCAATAAACTTATGGAAAATAAATAAAGGTGAAATGCTCTCTTTGATATCTCTGAGAGGAATTTAGTGGGTTTTTTTGTTTTTGTTTTTTGTTGTTGTTGTTGTTGTTGTTGTTTTTTATGTTTAGGTCTGTACAACGTAGGATTGTCCTGCATAGGGATCTGTGCAGTTGTTTCTTATTTTATACTGTAACACTCAAGGATACAAAGACAAAATATCTGTTGAATGGCTCATTTTTATGAGTGTCATAGCAAGAAATTACGAAATGAATGTAAGTGAAAGTCCCAGGCTGGTTCTTTGGTATGGGGCCAACTTCTGCCAATATTTCTAAGAAGAATATATAATTAATATGCCAGAGGGCTAAAATCAAAATGGCACTGTCTGTTTATAATTATCAAAGGACATCTCAATAGCAGCAATGTGAAGGGGAAAAATAATGTAATTATTAACGTAATGATTTTATTTAAGTGGAGGGAACAGCTTAAACTTTTCATATCTCTTTCCGTCATTTTTTTTTTAACCGAACTCTTCTCATATTGGCAGACCTTGGTTTCTAAGCTTCTATTGAAAAAGTGTCAAGGATGTGGGGGAAAAAAGTATGTATGTTAAGATACAACGTCCAGTCTCAAAGAAGATAAAGTATAATGTTTGTGTGTGTGTGTGTGTACTGGTTTTGCTCCATTTTCTTACAGATCAATTTTCTATCCTTCTATGCCTTCCTTTGAGGCCGTAAAAGCTAATCTCTAATGCTACTTTTCATTCTTGCTTCTCCTTTGGTCTGGTCGAGGGAAGGTACAATTAGCAGATCCCAGGAAGAGAGGAAAGAACATCTGGGTTCTTTTTATCCCTCAACCTGTCTGCTGCTTATGGTTTGACAGTGATTGTATTTCTTTCCTTGCATTCAGAGCTATTATCATCTGACCTCTTTCTTTTGGCTACAGCTTTTGTTTAACTCTATTCCATCTTCTTACCCTTATGGACCTAGAGGTACTCATGGTTTCTCACTGTTCTTATTTACTTTGTGCTTCGTAGTATGCTATTGATTCTCTTATTCTTGGTCACACCTTGGTAAATAGTTCTTTCATTACATCCTCTTCAATTAATACTTTAAGTGTGCTATTTCTGTCCTGAATTTGGACTGAGGCAGACTGGATGGGTGAGAGGCTTTTATCGCTACCCTGTTTAATGCTCTCCTTCTTCATACTTCAAAACTTAAATGAAATACATTTTAATTCATGGCATTTTATTGTGAATATAATCTCTACACTATTACTTGGTATTTCATATATTTTTGTTGAGAAGATTATTGCAACAAATTTTGAAATGAGGGAACTTCTAAGAAGAAAGAAGTGGCTTTACATGAATTGCCAGCATTTTCTTTTTCACTGGGGTAAAGTTGACCTTTTCTGAAACTTTTCTCTAATGGATGACATTATGAAGAAAGGCATCTTCCACCTCAAAGGGCACTGTTTGGTCTCATCTTCATTCAAAGAGTATAGAGTCCAAGATGAAAGTAAACCTGGCACTTTTACCTGAGGCATTTGGGACAAGATGCCGTTTTATCTTTTGGATAAAAATGGCAAGAAGTCTTGTGGTCATTTCCTAGAATTAATGAGAAAATGGCACGAGGGCACAACAAGTTTCTCCCTTATTTATATTGCTTAAGTGGCATACATGTTCATTTGGGGAACTTTAAAAAGAAACTTGGCAATAAATATGTGACCACATCAAGAGATTGGAGTTTGGATTGCTTACTCTTCCATGAGAGTTCAAGCTGGCAAAAACACTAAGTTTATTTTACTGCAATTAGTTGGAGGCCAACAAAGAAAATAAACCTTTTTATATCTTTTCAGGTTTGTGTGTTCCCCTGCTAATAAGCCTCAAAAACTAACACTGCCCTCGGGGTAATAACATAAATGTTTAATTTGACTTATTTATTTAATTGTTTAATTTAAATAATTTTTAAATTCTGCATGAAGCACACAATAATATTTCTGAGAGATAAATCTTAGTAGGATTTTTCAATGCATTTTCCTTTGTAAGTGGCACCCATTTACTAAGGAAAATATACAACACGCTCCTGATGCTTAGCTCCTCAGTAGAAATCAGGTGTGAAGCTGTGAAAAAATTGCTATAACAATGTCCATACATATATATTTATATTCTATATATACATATATACACATATATATGTACAAATAATCAAATGTGGATTTTTAAAAGTTGTTTTAGCAGCAGTTTAGTTATTTAATTATGAGCATATTCAGGTAGGTTACTACAAAGGAGGCAATAATTTAAATAATTATTAACAAGTATTCTTTAATGGCCAAAGTTTCTCTGCTGTATATCTAACCATGCTAATTAAACCCATAAATATGAGACTTGGATAGTAACACTAACCGTTGAGTTCCCTGTTGATGTGATTAAAAGGTTCTATCAGAGACTAACCTTCTGATATTAAACTGGGACAGCCTTTCAAAGAAATGATAGTGATAAGGCTTCAGGAGCGAGAGACAACACTGGAATAAAAGTTCAACATGCCCCAAAGGATTCTGACAGTGCATGATGACTGGAGGCCTAAAAGCTAATAAAAGGTAAACTTTCTACAGAAGTGCTGTCAAAAAGAAATAGAGAAAAGAATAAAAAAGGAGACTAAGAAATAGACAGCCCCAAGAAAGAAAACTTAGGAAAGCTCTCTTTTTACAGCAAAACAGAGGAAAGATTAAAATGAAGATATATTAAATGATTATACAGTTTTCTCCCTTTTATAATGCATTTCCTGGAACTGACTTTTACAGTTTCTTTGTAGTTTCTGGCAAGGTGGAAGAATGAAAGATCACAGATAGAGCTATCTCAATCCTTCAGTCTTTCATGAAGGAAGGGATAATGAACACAATTTTTCTATGCAGTATTTGCAAAACACATTTTTATGAAGCCAAAGGAAAAGTAAGAAGGTGTATCAGCTAAGGGTTGGATTATCCTCTCTTTCAGCACCTCCTATACAGGTTGGGCCTGAGAATAGAGAAGGAACAGGCTGCTAGCCCACTTCATCCGTATACTTCCAGTAGGAACAAAGCCTAGCTTGGTGTGCAGAATTTTTGGATGGGATGAAGAACATTTCTGTGATTTCAGTTTTAGAAATACCAGTTTCACAGACAGAAGGCTGAATCTTGTGTTATTAGACTGCAGGAACAAACAAGACCTGAGGAAAAGTTGCATTAGAGTTGAGTGAGCAAAGCTGGTCTGCCGCTCCACAATAGTGAAAGCTACCATTGAGAGGTTGAGAGGAATCTGACTAGTTTCATGGATGTGCAACCTGTATAACACCCCGTTTTCAGAAGATCCCTATGTTTACTTTGATGCTTTATTTTCACTATCTGGAAATTCTATATACTTTTTGAAAAATAGGTCTCAACATTTCATTTTGCATTTGGTTCTGCAAATTTATGAGGCATGTATTGTGTGTAAGGTGTATAAGCTTTTGTTAGCTTAGCATATTCTAAATATCCTTAATTGTTTAGCAGGTCTTTTATGTCTCCTATTGATCCCAGAAAATTGGGGGAATGTGGCCAAAAGCATCTACTAAACTCTCTTTCCTTCATATTTCACTAAAAACCCCAGAATCTGCTTAGTGCTGCATTGGTCAGAGATACAATGGAAAATAAAATATTTAGGCACTTAGAACTAAATAGCAAGGGCTAAGTCAATCACCTTTTCTCTATCACATTGCAATGGGTATGTGATGAGAATCTGATAAATCACAACATTCTATGTGGAAAGCCACATTCCTTTTAAAGCTAAATGAGAGAAGAGGCAGTCAATAAGAAATTATTGATCCCCATGGGCTGTTCAGTAGTGTAGTAAGTGCTATCTCTACCTGTTTATACTCCTTTTTACTATGGCCCTATTCCCCTGAATGTTTTATAGTTCCATAAAGTTCCCCACAGGCAATGAGGCAGTAGAGCATATTGGTTAAGAGGATGAACTCTAAGCTAGAGGACTTGAGTGCAATTCCTTGAGCTAGTGCTTCCTAACTGCAACTCTGAGGAAATATTCTTTTCTTTGTGTCAGTTTCTTCACATATTAAAGAGGGTAAATAGTGGTACCTACTTTATTCATTTATTATAAGAATTGAATGTGTTAATACGTTAAGTTCATTAAACAATGTCTGTTAAATGTTACCTGCTCTTACAATTGTCATTGTCATGGAACTTTCAAACAGGAGCCTTGCATGCTTTTGATGCCCAAGAACATGTGAAAATATTTCTACCCATAAAAATCAACTTCTGATAATGAGATTGAGTTAGGAAATATCACAATTATTAGTGGTGTATTACTATACTAAAGACAACCATGCATATTGAACTTTTTGGTAGCTTCAGACCCCAAAATTGAAGAGTTACTCATACGCCTCTGCAAGAGAAGAAAAGTGTCTTTTTAACCACTCTGTGGCCTATAATTCATTGTAATTACCAGATTGCACAGGACTATATTGGTAGGAGGGTCAAAGATTGCAAAGAACTTTCCCCACTGCTCACTAGCTAATGGGAGACAGCTGCAAGGAAAATAAAACAGTATAATTAAACTTTAGTCTCTTTTGTTTCATTCTTTAAACGATATAGTTAGAATTTTCATGTCACCAAAAAACTAGAAAAGAAATTTTCATATTGCTATAGGGAGAAAAGGTCTTTTGTATGATAAAATCTTATTCATCTTGGACACTCTGACTGGCCTCTACCATCTTTTTGATAAAAATCTGACCTTAGCTAACTCTTCTTTCATTGGGAGATGTTTCTTAGGTATATTAATATTTAAAGGGAAAGATTAAAAGGAAAGGAAAATCTGAGTATTCCAACAGATCTTCCCTTTTCCTCCCTGTCCATCTTGCAAGTTATATCTGGTTTCTACATTTCTATGATTTACAGAATGGAGGGGAAGAGGACTCTATTTGTGTTTCTAAGTGTTGTCTTATTCTTATGTTTTTTTAACTTACATAGCTCCTCTCATATACTGGAAATACTTTTGTCTGAAAGTAATGTATAATCTCCTCACATTCATCACTAATTAAAACACCTATTTGTAAACAAGCAAATCCCATAATTCAACAGTGATCTTTTCCACTACATATTATCCTCATAATCAAACATGAGATTAGAAAACATCAGTTAACTCTAAATTATGTCATATCCTATGGAACTGTCTACATGAGAACAAATATCTTGTCTGTAAAACTAAAGTTTTTATTATATGTTAATTTTATAGCTCGTTTCCCTGATTTTAATAGTAAAAATAAAATCATTGTAGTAAATTCAGAAGTTCTCTGCTCCTTACCTAAAAAAAGAAAAGGATAAAAAGTCATGTATAATTTTCCTACCCAGATAAAATCATTTTTATTATTGGATGTGTTTCTTTACATATGCATACACATACACACACAAATGAATGCATACACATGCACACTTTTACCCAGGGTTTATAGTGAATGTGTGAAATGCAAGTATTAACAGTAAGTGTGATTTTTAATACATATTCTGCTTTGATAGTTATAGATTATATTAATTATAACATATTACATGAGTATGTATAGAAAAGAAATATCTAATGTTTCTCTATGCAAGCAATGCCCGCAAAAATAGAGGCTATATAATGTTTCATTCTTAAAATAGAACATCATGAACTACTAAATCAGTCTCAGTAGAGCTACATTCAGTGTAAAGATCTTCACCTTACAGGTCTAAGGGTTTAGAGAAAGTTGATTCCTCTGGATAACAGGACAAAATTTTGATGAAGGTCAAGGGTTTTTTTGGACATCCTTTTCCTAATATTTTGTCCTATTCGCTTTCTTTTTGCTTCACAATACACTCCTACTTTCATTTCTTAGTAACATATGGTTTTATTTATCACTTGATTTCACAAAGTCCCAGTGCGGTCACCTCTGGTTTCCCACTGACTTGCCTTTTCAGTACTTTGTATGTGTATCTACCTCTAATCTTTTTACATCAAAATATACATACTCTTTTCCTTAACGAGTTGTCCATTGGTACGTAAATAATCACATTCAATAAATATGCATCTAAGATGGCTAACTAAAAGCATGGCAATTGGAGACTCCCATAGAAGAAAACCATAATAAGTGTGTGAATCCTTCACCAGCAACCAGGGTATCCAGGTTCTCTCATCAAAATGAACGAGAAGGCTGGTGTGACCCACGGAGAGAAGGAAGAGCAGTGTGGTGCAGCGGCCCATCTGAGAGCCACACGGGGAAGGGAAACCTCCTACCCCAGCCAAAGGAGGCGGTGAGTGAGCAGGTACCCAGCTGGAGAAACAGTTCTTTTTCCACGGAACTGTGCAACTCATGGATTGGAAGAACCCATTCGCAAACCCACGCCACCGGGACCTAGAGTTTCAACAACAGAACATACAGATCCTTACAGCCCCTCATCTGGACTCTGCTTAAACCTACCAAACTCCATGTGGGAGGGGTGACCAGCACTGGCTGCAGCTGCCTGCTGTCTAAGCCATTTGAACTCCTTGTGGGAGGGGCAACAGCCAACACTGGGACTCCCAATTGCCTGACATGCTCATCTCCCTGGGTAGGGGAAGGGTGGCACCCTTTTGTGTAGCTCCAGGCTGAGTTTTTCCCCTGCTGAAGGCAGGAAAGCTGGATGCCTTGGTTCCAAGACTTGTCCCCACAGCCTAACACACCTGCTGTGGCAGTCTATGGTCAGAGTACCTTTTCAGGAATAACCCTGACCTATCCTTCCTCAGTGAGTGAGGCTTCCCTGCAGGAACTCCAAAACTCCAGCCAAAGGATCGGGGACACAATTCGGATCTCCCTGGCCTGAGCCACTAGTGGGAGGGGTGGCTGTAGTCTCTGTGGACCAGCAGATTTATCCCCTCCTTCTGGTAGTTTTGAGGAATCCAGGCAACCCAGAGGAGTGGGTTTCCCCCAAGCAAAGCACACTGTCTCCACCAATGGACAAACTACTTTGTTAAATGGGTCCTGCTCCCCATTGGGTAAGAAGCTCCAACAGGGGTTGTCAGACACCACATATAAGAGCGATCCTCCTGGCATCGGGTTGGTGTCCCTCGAAGTCAGAGGTCCCAAAAGAAGGAATAGACACCCATCTTTACTGCTCTCCAGCCTCCTTAAGTTACAGCTCCAGGCCCATGAGCAAATCAGATAAATAGTGTCTAAGGTGAACCCCCAGCAAACTACAGCAGCCCTACAGAAGAAGGACCTCACTATTGAAAGAAAAACAAGCAGAAAGTGACAACAGCAGCATCAACAACAACAGCAAAAAGGCCCCCACAAAAATACCCTCTAAGGGTCTGCAGCCTCAAAGGTCAAAACTAGACAAACTCACTAAGATGAGAAAGATTAAGTGAAAAAATGCTGAAAACCCAAAAGGCCAGAGTGCCGCTTCTCCTTCAAATGATTGCAATGTCTCTCCATCAAGCGTGTAGAAGTGGATGGAGAATCAGCTGGATGAATTGACAGGAGTAGGCTTCAGAAGATAGGTAATAGAAAACTACGATGAGCTAAAGGAGCATGTTCCAACTAATGCAAGGAAGCTAAAAACCTTGATAAAAAGTTAGAGAAATGGCTAACTAGAATAACCAGTTTAGAGAGGAACATGAAGGACCTGATGGAGCTAAAAATCACAGCAAGAGAACTTCATGAAGCATACACACGTATCAACAGCCGAATCAACCAAGTAAAAGAAAGGATATCAGGGTTTGAAAACCACCTTACTGAAATAAGACATGCGGGCAGGAATAGAGAAGAAAGAATGAAAAGGAATAAACAAACTTCTGAGAAATATGGGACTTCAAAAGAGACTGAACCCAGTGACTGGTGTACCAGAAGGAGACAGGGAGAATGGAAACAAGCTGGAAAACACACTTCAGGATATTATGCAGGAGAACTTCTTCAACCTAGCAAGACAGACCAACATGCAAATTCAGGAAATATAGAGAACACCATTAAGATACACCATGGGAAGATCAACCCCAAGATATATATCATCAGATTCCCAAGGTCAAAATGAAGGAAAACCTGTTAAGGACAGCCAAAAAGGAAGGCCAGGTGGCCTACAAAGGGAAGCTCATCAGAATAACAGCAGACCTCTCAGCAGAAACTCTACAAGACAGAAGATCAATATTCAACATTCTTAAAAAAAAAAAAAAGAAGGTCAATATTCAATATTCTTAAAGAATTTTCAACCCAGAGCTTTATATCCAGCCAAACTAAGCTTCATAAGTGAAGGAGAAATAAAATCCTCTTCAGACAAGCAAATGCTGAGGGATTTCGTTACCACCAGGCCTGCCCTGTAAGAGCTCCTGAAAGAAGTACTAAATATGGAAAGGAAAAACTGGTACTAGCCACTGCAAAAAACACACCCAAATTTAAAGACCAATGACACTATGAAGAAACTACATCAGCTAGTGTACAAAATAGCCAAATAGCACCATAATGACATGATCAAATTCACATATAACGATACAAACTTTTGGTGTAAATGGACTAAATGCCCCGATTAAAAGACACAAACTGGTAAATTGGATAAGGAGTCAAAACCCATTAGTCCAAGTAAATGAAAAACAAGAAAAAAAGCAGGGTTTGCCATCTTAGTCTCTGACAAAACAGACTTTAAAACAACAAAGACCAAAAAAGGCAAAGAAGAGCATTAATAATAATAGTAAAGGGAATAATTTAATAAGGAGAACTAACTGTTCTGAGTATATATGCACCCAATACAGCAGGACACAGATTCATAAAACAAGTTCGCAGAGGCATACAAAGAGACTTAGACTCACACAAAGTAATAGTGGGAAACTTTAACACCCACTGTCAGTATTAGATCAACGAGACAGAAAATAGAGGAAGCCAAGTTTTCTCTGTTTACAGACGACATAATTTTACATTTAGAAAACCTCATCATCTCAGCCCCCAAACTCCTTAAACTGATAAGCAACTTCAGTAAAGTCTCAAGATACAAAATCAATGTGCGAAAACCACAAGCATTCCTTTACACCAACAATAGGCAAGAGGAGATCCAAATCATGAATGAACTCCCATTTACAATCACTACAAAGATAATAAAATACCTAGAAATACAGCTAACAAGGGATGTGAAGGAACTCTTCAACGAAAACTACAAACCACTGCTCAAGGAAATAAGAGAGGACACAAACAAATGGAAAAACATGCCATCTTCATGGATAGGAAAAATTAATATCGTCAAATTGGCCATACTGCCAAAAGTAATTTATAGATTCAACACTGTTCCCATAAAACTAATTGACATTCTTCACAGAATTAGAAAAAAAACTATTATAAATTTCATATGGAACCAAAGAAGACTCAGTATAGCCAAGACAACCTTAAGCAGAGAAAACAAAGCTGTAGGCATCACACTACCTGACTTCAAACTATACAACATGACAGTAATCAAAACAGGACGGCAGTAGCACCAAAACAGATACAGACCAATGGAGCAGAACAGAGACCTCAGCAATAACACCACACATCTACCATCATCTGGTTGGCAAACCTGACAAAAACAAGCAATGGGAAAAGGATTGCCTATTTAATAAATGGTGCTGGGAAAATTGGGTAGCCAAATGTGGAAAACTGAAACTGGATCTCTTCCTTACACCTTATAAAAAATTAACTCCAGATGGATTAAAGACTTACAGATAAAACCCCAAACCATAAAAACTCTAAAGAAGACATAGGCAGTACCATTCAGGACATAGGCATGGGCAAAAACTTCATGACAAAAACTTCAAAAGCTATTGCAACAAAAGCCAAAATTTACAAATGGTATCTAACCAAAATAAAGAGCTTCTGCACAGCAAAAGAAACTATCATCAGAGTGAACAGTAAAGCTACAGAATAAGGGAAAATTTTGCAATCTACCCATCTGACAAAGGTCTAATATCCAGAATTCACAAGGAACTTTAACAAATTTACAGGAGAAAAAAAAACAACCCCATCAAAAAGTGGGCAAAGGATAAGAACAGTAGAAACAGACACTTCTCAAAAGAAAACATTTATGCGGCAAATGAACATATGAAAAGAAAAGCTCAACATCACTGATCATCAGAGAAATGCAAATCAAAAACACAATAACACATCATCTCATGTCAGTCAGAATGGCAATTATTAAAAAGTCAGGAAACAATAGATTGCTGGCAAGGCTATGGAGAAATATGAATGCTTTTATACATTGACAGGAATATAAATTAGTTCAACTATTGTGGAAGACAGTATGGCAATTTCTCAAGGATCTAGAACCAGAAATACCATTTGACCCAGTAATCCCTCTGTTATTACAAATTACTACAAAGTATTAAGACTTATTTTATGGTGAATATACATATGAACAAACCAAGATCTTCCCAGTCACTCCATTATCTATGGGGACTTTAATGCCTGTTTGACTCCCTGTATCCCCTTTATGATCCTTTCCTCTATCTCTTCACAACTCATGAAACTCTACTTCTTATTTTCTGGAAATCACTGTCATTTATCCATAAAACTCCTCATATATACCACCTCCTCTCTGTTTGATCCCTTTACCCTATTTCTCTTATGGGAGACCTGACTCTTCCCAATGGACACTGCTTTCTCTAGAGTCCTCTCAAAAAGAGGTAGTTTTCTTCTTCTACCTTGCACCCTTCAGCCTGGAGGCAGGTGAATCTCCTTCCTGATTTTCTTTATTGCTTCCTTCCCACCAACCTTTTGCTCTTTTCCATCTGTACCCAGATTTTTTCATGTCATCAGACTATTCTGAAACTACTCTGCTTTGTTGTATTAAGATCTTAAGTCCTAAGTCACTCCCCCTCATTTCTTTGCTCCTGTTCACTGTCTGTCTCTTCTTTCAAACTGCTGTTGTAATTCTTAGTGATTAATATCTACAAAGTGACAATTTTGATATGCCAGATTCTCACTCTTTCAACCTTCTCTTCTCCAAAAAGCATCCTCTTCACCTTCACTCAGCTAATTATTCCTTGGTCACTCTTTAAATATAATCACTCCCAGTAATTGCAAGCTCTTCATAGTTTAAATTTATGTTTCCCACTCTTCGTCTAGCAGCTGAAATTTTTTAATCTCATGCCCTTTTGCAATCCCACAACAGCAATCCTTCTCCTTCTCTAAGTCCTACCTATCATGGTTCCTGTCATTATCCTTACTTTCCTCCAGTTCTTAATTCACCTTACTATTCCAGCTTAAATTTCATGGCTATTCCTCATAATCATACTCTTCTACTCTATTGTTTACTTGTCCCTCTCCCACTTTCTTGTACTTGCTTGGAAAAACCAAAATTATGTTGAAACAAGAGGGTGGAAACATACAGAAATCTGATTGATCTGACTCTAAATTCATGAGCAGTCACGCCACATGGACCATTAATGCTACCGAACATTAGACTACATTTCATTTACTTTCTTTCTCCTCTTACTGCATATGCCCTACTCTTGCCTCAGATCTCAAATTACCATTAGCTCTTCTAGAAATGTTTGCCCTTGTATTGAGATAACAGACAAGATGTTTCCCACCTGCTGTAGGAACTACCACATCTACCTGTCTACCTCAATTTCATCTTGTAAATTCTGCTTTTTTATTCATCACTATGAATTAAATGTTTGTGGTGCTAGTCATGGCCAAACTCTTCACTTATTTACAACATCCTATATATTTTCCCCTCTTGAAGACATTGTTCCTTTCTTTCCTCTCTCTCCTGCATTATCAACTTTTACCTCTATAATGAATAATCCTGATTTAGTATGAAAATATATTATTTGCCCCATCTTTAATAAAAATAGAAACAAAACACATCTTCTCTCCTCATCTCAAATAGCCTTAGTCCATGTATTTCTTTTACAGCAGAACTCCTAGAATATTTTATGTGAACTTGCCTTCTCTAGACTCAGTCCTCTAATTTTCAACCTACTAAAATCAGACTTTGGACCACACTACTGCATCAAAACTGTTTAATAATGTTGCTGATGACTTCCATGTTGTTAAATTAAGCAGTAATTAATTATTCCTAATCTTGTTGATTTGTCATCAGCTTTGTCTTTATGTCAACACTTTTTGCTTCATCTATATAGTCATTCTTTTGGTGATCTCATTCAGTCTATGGCTTTGAATGTCAGTTAGGAAGTCACAGCTCACAAATTCATAGTTGTAGCCTATAATTCTATGCTGAATTATAGTCTTTTATTTCGACCTTATTCTACACTTTAATATGGAAGATATAATAGGCATCTCAAATGTAACTTATTCAAAACTGAGCACCTGGTATCTCCCTCCCTGCCTATTGTACTTATTGTCTTCATGTTAGTTAGTGGAGATTTTGTTCATGTTGTTTAGGTCAAGTTCTTGCCTTTCACTGTTCTCTTTATTTACAAGTTACATCTAGTATGACAGAAAACTTTTGAGTTTAGCTTCAAAGTCTATGCAGAATAAGACTAATTGTCAATAACTCTGCTCTCCATGCCACCATTATCTGTCACTTGGATTATAGCAATAGCCTCCCAACTTCTCTGCCATCTGCCCTTTCCCTTGTAGGTCAATTACTAGTACAATGGCCAGAACAATCTTGTTATAATTTGAGTCAGATTGCATCCTTCTCTGGTTTAAAACTCTCCTAGGTTTCCCATCTCATTTGGAGCAAAAGTAAATTATTTACAATGTCCTTCAAGGTCCTTTGTTATCTGGCCCATCATCTCTCTGACCTAATCTCTAAACTTTCTACCTTGTGCCTACTCCATCTCAAATTACAAACACAGAAGGCTGGTTCTCACCTCAGAGCCTTTCCAATTTGGGCTAATTCTCCCTGGAATGTACTCCAGAATAAACATATGGCTCACTACTTCATAAATCTCATTTTTTTACTCTAATACCATTTACTCTGATATTTTTCTCTATCGCACTAATAAAAATTATTACCCTTCACTTTCTTTTCCCTTTGGGATTTATTTTTCTTGATAACAATTAATACTGACTAATATGCTCTACTGTAAGTGAATCATTAGAACACACTTCTCTTTATAAAAGAAGAATATATGTATTTCAGAATGTAAATTATAATCTCATATCTATGTCTGACTCAAATCAAGAATTAATAAATATAAGGGGATCGTTGGATATGGAAGGTGATGGGATATAAACTGGAAAAGTGGAGTTAAACTTACGTTACGGGAAGCTAGAATAATTTTATTTTATTTAGTAGTCACTAGGGCACCATCATATTTTTGGGAACAAAGATAAAAGAGGAAAATCATCACTGATATGCTATATATTGAGAATACGCACTTCTATCTCCACTAATACACCAAAAGCTACGAAATGATACACTATGTCATCTGACCAGAAAATGTTGAGAAATAAACTAATGGTGTCATGTGAGATATTTTATTAACTACTGAGGGCGATAGTTTGAGAAAGAGGCTTTCTGACACCCTTCAAGCCATACCCTAGTTGAAGAAAAGGGCATAAAAATTGAATTCTGTTTGTGACAGAGTTGGGGAGCAGGGTACTCACAAGGTGTTCAGAGTATAGAACAGCCCTTCACAATCAAGTACAGTTCATCTTTGCACTTAATCCCAAACACATTTAGTTAGTCAGGTCTACTCCCCAGAGGAATTGAAAGTACACCAGAAATTCTATTAGCATAGTGGCATGATCAGCACCACCCATCCTTAATATGATTTCTTCTGCAGATGTCAGCAGAACCAATTTTCATAACTTAGCTATATATTTCATCACATTTGTATAGAGTGGCAACTTGCTCACTCTTGCCAACTTCCCTGAGTCATTCTGCTGAATTGCAATCTTGTCTTTAGCATGGGACAAATCACCACTGAGTCGTTGAGATTATATATGTGTGTGTGTGTGTACATATACATATATATATGTACACACACACACACTCTTATGATTAGCTAAAGTGAAATTGAGGTAATGACATAAATGGAAAGGGAACTGGAATTCTTGTAGTTAGCATCCTGTCTTTGAACTTATACTTTGTATCAGTCACACAGGCCGATAGCAGATCTTATCAAGGACCATAATGCAAATAATCACAAAATATTGCAATTAATGGGATTTTAGAGATCATCTTCTCTAGTATTTCATTTAGGGTTCAGAGATGTAGAATGTTGTTCAAAGCCAGTAATTATTTGGATTCTTACAAGGCAGAACTGGAAAACAATGGGTTATTTTCACCAAGACTCCAATTTTTCTGACCCTAATAGATTTGCTTTTGTGGTACTAAGGCCTCTCCTTGAAAGACTTTATGTATTTTTGTAGTGTTACAATACATATTGGGATGTACATAAGGTAGAATATTCAGACTTAGAGAATGGTTTATTGTGTTAATCTTCTATTGAGATAGGAAACCAATGCAAATCTTAATGGCTTGTCACAATCATCATTTAATTTTTTAAATTATTTGCGTGTCTGTATATCAGTTGAGGCAGATATGCTTCAGCTTAAGACTCAGCTGAACTTGTTGAAAGATATTCTGATCTGTTCTCTGTGTCTTTTCATTTTCTTTGGACCAGAAGCTACCAAGTACATGTTCTTCTGAAGGGAAATGGCAGGAGCACAGGAGAGTGAATGGAGACATACACCATCTCTTAAAGCCCTGGTTCAGAAATAGTAGAATGTTTCCTCTGTCCATATTTCTTTGGCCAAAGCAGGTGGCCAAAGGGAAGAAACATATACAATTGCTTTACAATGATCTAATGTGTACCAATATTTGTTGTTTAAAATTAACTGTTCTTACTTACGTAATAACTAGAGCATTTCAGTTTTCCTATGAATTTAACAACTTTCCTCTGTTTACCATAACTTTTTATTCCATTCATATTTTTTTTCCTTTTGTCCTTTCATGAGTTTAAGTTAATTTTATGTCTAAAATAAATTGATCAAAATAAAATTTATATTTGGAAATAAAATAAAATGCGCCTATAATGCAATTTTAGAAAATGTATGCTTATGATATTGCCTATCAAAAGAAGAGTGATTAGGTGTAAATTTCAGGAAGTTTACAAAAATGTTTATACCTCATTGAAAGAATATTTTAATTTTCTACTAAATGTGTATTTTGTTAAATACTTAATAAGAAGTAGTTTTTATTCTATAGGCCCTTATTTCTTCTAATTTAATTATTTATTTACCTTTAAAAATTTCTCCTGAAGAAACTTCCCCTGGCATTACCTACCCTCGTTCTTCATCTAGTTATCTCAGAAAATCAGTCACTAAGTAGGATGATGCACAGAATTAATGTGACCATAATTGTATGATAAGGCTTCACGTTGGAGAACACAATCATCTACTACAAAGCAAAGTTTGTATACCATGACCTAGCTTTTGTCCTAATCACCACTGACACTTTGTTTCTAAATCAGGAGTGCCTTAATTTTAATATATACCCATAAAAACAACTGCATACATGCATATTCTATTGAAAATAGATAAAAAGTATTAATATCACCTACGGAACCAATTGACAGTGTATTTATTATTCCTATGATCATTCCTTGCAACACGTAATGGAAATTTACCTCATTCTGAATGCAAGGGTAATTTTCTACATGAACCATGAAGCAGAATAAAAATGGTTCTGTATCAGATACTGCCAGTGCTCTTCAGTGCTTTGCACATGGACCCTTGAATTCCTACAATATTTTTATGCACAATGCACAATGGTGCTTTCATTTTTAAAAAAAATCACTATTTCTGTCATGCTGTTAGAAACCACTTTACCTTGGCCCACAGAGAGCCAAATTTGCCTGGAAATTTACATGTTCCTAGGCTTTTAGCCAATACTTGAGGGTATAGTGTAGGAGAAGATAATTTAGAGATGAAATCTACACTGTTTCCAAAGGTCCTATCTCAAACTGAGCCAAAGTTAACTTTAGTGGGACTTTGACAATGCAGTCATTCTTGCCCACTTTCCTATTTCCCTACATCTCTATAAGTTAAATGGCTCTTAAGAGCCATTCTCAGACATTATCTTATTCTTTCTATCACATGTCAGGACATGTAGCTCTTTCAAACAATAATTCCTTTATTCCTTTAGCAAGACCTATCATTTCCAACATACTTTTGCAAAAATTGACCTAGTTATTAGATTAATAGCCAGGAGGAGCAGATGTCAGCTCTTGAGAAAAGGAGTTATCAGCTTTCAAGGCATCTGCCACATTGAGTCTTTTGCATGATTCTCACAATAGGAATGATGTTATCCTACAGCCAGCTCTTCTAGCCGTTCAAGATGGTTCAGTGTTCTTCAGTGAACTTATCCAGATTCATTCTATTTCAAGTCTCAGAGTCCTACTTTTTCCCTGTGACTTTTGCATAGGAGACTTGCTGAGGCTGTGAATTTAGCCCTTTTTGTAGTTCTGCTACTATAATCGCCAACTCCATGATTGAAATTATTCATTTAGTCTTAATATGCTATTAGACTTTTCAAAGCTTGGAAAAACTGATGACTCATATTAAGTGAAGGAGTTGTGCCAGAAATGTCCTATCAGAGTGTTGTGAAGGAGATAAAGGTGGCATATGAGAGGTGAATATTCTAGAATAATCAATTATGAAAGACCCCGTAACCTCAATCTCCTCTCTCAGTTGTCTTTTTTCTCTAATAAGACTCAGGAGATACTACCTTCACTAAAGTTATAAGAAGACTTTGATGGTGAGGGCATGGTCATTGCAAAGATGTTCAGTGTGAGCTGTTCTTATATACTAGGGTTAATGGTAGAGGTTGCGTTTATGGAACTGGGCTCCCTAGTGATAATGATTATAATAAGGTTTCAGAATAGCAGAGGCTAAGTGGTAGCAATAAACAATTAAAGAAAAGGGACACTAAATTACTGTAACACCAACAAGGGGCAGCAACTCCTAGGTAGTTCCAAGAAATAGAGTTCATACATTAAAGGAGAGGGTGAATTTGTGCATTAGGAAGGCCACTATAACTCAATGGCAAATGTATATGGCAGCAATTCCTCTGATCTTTCCCCAAAGCATTCTATGGCCATTTACTCACACTGCTGTTTCAGATGTGTGTCTTTACTAGAAAAGATCAACATGACCTCTGGCACTTAGTAAGCAAATTGATCTACAAATATGTCCTCTTTTTAACACCATTAGGAAAGAGAATCAGAAGTAGTTTGAATACACATGGAATAGACAACTGTACACACTTATAAACTTTGCTTGATACAACACTCTTAAATGGCCTTACTCTTTGGGGCCTTATAAGATCCGTCTCCCTTCTTTCCTCTCGCTTGATCTTGAGAACACATTCTAATATATCATTTTCACATGAATAATCATCGCAGAATCTGTTTCTAGGGAACACATCTTATGACATGTTCCACACCATTTGGGTCTTTTCACAAATTGACCTAAATCGATTTTGGAAGAAATTGAGCAATGATACATAAGTGAAAAAATAAAAAAAAACAAACATTTTCCCCTATATTTGGGGACATTTCTGTTCACACAAAATGTGTTTGTTGCAGGTTTCTTTTCTAATTTTAATGGATACATAATAATCATGCTTATTTATGGCATACATGTGAAATTTTGATACAGGTGTGTAATGTGTCATGGTCAAATCAGGGCACTTGGGATATCCACCACCTCAAACATTTATCATTTTTGTGTGTGTTAGGAATAATACTGAGTGTTTAGTAGCAAAATAATGGGACTATAGTTAACAATAATTTATTGTATATTTCAAAATAAATAGAAGAGTAGAATCAGAATGTTTATTGTAGGTTTTTTAATGAAATATTTATGCTTTGATTCTTCTACCATACAAAATGTCTCTATGCATTGTCCCTGGGTTTCAAAGAAATGTCTTCTAGCACACTGCACCCAAGAGTTGAAGGTGGCTTCTGTTTCTGCATGTATGCAAACAAACAAAGAAAAAACCAAACAAACAAAAGTTAAATCATCTGTGAGTTCTTTTAGGAAATTAGAAAATCTCCTAATTTAAAAGAGAGGGCACAACTACTTAATAAAAGAACTGGTAGTGACTCTGCTCTTTCAGGGATCATTATGCTTCATTTGTCAATACAAATATTAGCTCTCTGAGGATTAATTTTAAGGTCAAAAGTAAAAGATGAAACCCAGAGAGGGGAATTGGCAATGGCATCCCTGTGGCTCACAACCACCATTACTTTATCAGAGCAGGGCTTCAACAGTCCACAAGGAGTCACCTGAGGGTGCCTAGAAATAGCCTGAACACTTCCACAAGAACCCTGGACAAATAATGCTGGCTGGCGAAGGCCAAGAACTCTGTGGATGTGTCACTCTTTCTTCCTCATCATTATTTCCTTTCTTTGCATCATCTTCATACACCCTCAAAGATACTCTATTTTCTTTCCTTTGAACTAGCAAAAGGGATCCCAAAGGAAAATAAAGGAATATGTAGAGGGACTTGCTGAGGAAAATTATTTGTTTTCTTATTTCAAGATTCTTATAAAAAGATAATCATACTAGGCTTTTAACATAAAATATCATTTAGTTCAAAATGTTCTCTCTACTTCCCCTCAAACCATCCTGCATATTATAACCGGGATTAACTGACATCATTTAGGTGGGTGGCTGGTGAGTATTAAAATAAAGTAGTTTAATGGATTTTGGAAGTTTCAGGAACAAAATGGGATTGCAGTCATTTTTATAAACTGAAACAAGTTGTGAAGATTAGGCATTATTACATCGTTCCTGAATGTATTCTTGGTGGTTTACGAAGACACTTGCTTGGATCCAAAGAATATTTTTCAAAAGAGATGGCATACTTGTTTTTTTTCCTTTTCCTTTTCCTTCTTATGAACTTGCAGATCCAGTGTACATAGACCTTTTGTTACTGTGTGTAGCATTCTACTGAGTCAGACCTCAAGCTTGTAGAAAAGTTTGTCCTTGCTTTTGTGACATGATGGTTTCTTTCTGTTTCAAAAGAAAAATACAAAGATTTACCAGGACAACAATGGCAGTAGTAAACCCACATTAAAGCTGTTACTTTCTTTTTCTCATAAAGAACTATTTTCTCATGAAAAATAAAATCCTAGTATATTATCAGCTCTGATGAGCAAATGAATACAAGTCACACTTCATATTTACTTGTGTTCAGATATATGAAATACTGGTAATTGGGCATGTGGTTTTCTTTGACAATAGTAATTTTAGTTTCCTGGGAACTATTTGCTACTATTTCATTCCACTGTAAACTTAGAAGAAAGAGGCTTTTATGATTTTCTATATTAGTTTTGAGGGTAATGATCAGCAAAGGAGAAGTTAAAAAGAAAAAAACACAGACAAGTGAAAACAAACAAACAAAAAAACCCCTTTTATTGTCAGCTGCTATTTCTTGAGATCTTGCCTTTGACTAAACATGTATTTTTGTCAGAACTCAAAAAAAAAGCAACCTCTAATATTTAATCAAGTGGTATTAAAATACTTACATTTTCTACCACACAATTTTCAGACTTAATTTAGTTTTTCCTTTGGGTTAGAAAAAAAAAAAAGAAAACACTTTGCATTCATTACCTTATTCTTATATCCTTTTATGGAAAATAGTTACAACCACACATCAGAAAAGTTTGTGGAAGACATGCTAATCAGCCATGAAACACACAAGGAAGAAACAACTCATGTGATGCTCCTGGCATTCCTCTCCCCGAAGCAATACCTTACTTCTGTGTGGGGTAGAGCATCTGCCTCCATCACAAAATGAGTGAAAATATCTAAGCAGAAACTCATCTTTGTTTTCCTTGCAGATTGCACAATTTATCTCCAATAACACACACATTCATCGTCACTAGAGCTCAGTGGAATAATTATGAGTATTTCCTGAATAGACCATGCAAAGCCATATGCTCTTGGTGGAAAGAATGTGAAGAAGATACTTAAAACTAGCACAAATAATAAGACTGCAAAGTCAGCCACTTCCAGTTCAGCAGCATTTGAAATCATATATGCATGCAAGGAGAGTGGTCTGTGACTGTGAATAGATTTCTGGATTTCTTTGAGATAGAAGGAGTTTGGTAGGAGAGAATAGGAACTTCAAATTTTCTGTTACAAGACAGACTTTTTAAAAATAAGTTATTAGAGTAAAATGTTCATATAAAATATCGATAAATATAGTTATTACTGTATCTCCTATAATCTGCAATGTTAAAGAATTTAAAAGAAAGCAGGAGACTGAAGATGTGGTGAAGAAAAGAAAAATTGCATTAATGTTAAAAATAGCTTGCAAGTCACTGTGAAGTAATATAGTAAAACATAACAATATTTGTTATTTACATTGAATTTTGCAGTTTACAAGAACACTTTACAATGTAGGTTCTCATTTAATTATTTCAATAGGTGTTGTTACATATTATTATCCCCATTTTATGGTAGATAAAATAGATTCATAGGGTTTAAAGGATTTGTCCAAGGTTACAAATATATAAGTGGCAAAAATTTGCAGGGAATTGCATTTCCTGACTTTTCCCTAGATTGGCAAATTCACTGTAGCTGAGATATAAAGGAAAATGAAGATGGTCTGGATCACAGATAGGATATACAAATCAAAACTCTTTGAGGCACCAAGCTAAAGATGATTGAGGACACTAGAACAAGCTAAAGAGAATATACAAATTTCCAAAACATAATACTCAGGTTAGTGGCCCAAAGAAGCAGATATAATGGAGAGCTTCATCCATAGCCTGAAGTGGTATCATTGTCAGGAGGCTTATTTTACATGTTAATTTATTTAAACATTACAATTCTTAATTGTCCTTCATCTTTCGCAATTTTAAACCAGCTCTAGAGTTTAAAACCGAATTATTTTAAAATAAGTTGAAGAGTTTAAGGAAACCATCTTAGATTTTTAAACACTTACAATGTGTTTTCTCATCACAATTTCACCTATGTTGCTATATTCATCACCACCTGACTTATATATGATTATATGTTCCTTCAACCATGATGTAAACATAGTAAAAGTAAGATATTTTTCATTTTATTTTCTAAACATGACTCTAACTTCTATCTAGAGATATGTGTCTGGTATGAAACAGGCATTCATTAAGTATTTCTTGAATTTATTAATGAGTTTATATACGGTTGAAATGTGCTGTCCCCTCATCTCTTTCACTAGCCCCTTATTCTTTTTTGTTTTTTTTTTCTACAGATATTCTATGAGATGTAGTTTCTTGATCTTTTATCTTAGGATTTTCCTCCTCATTTTCCTTCATTTGGCAAAGCCAAATCAAGATTAATTTTAATGCATTTTATTCACAATATCTTTTTAAACTCACTGACTACTCTTAGTCAAAGTACATGCTCCATGATAACAAATTCCTTATTTACTTTCCTAACTTTAATCTCTCTGATTGTTCAATGAAGCCTGCAATCTGTTTCCATAGTATTTCTAGCATGCCATTTTAATCAACACACTCCATTGCTCAGGAATGACTGTTGGCTCCTGAATCTTATCAGATGCGCAATGATTGGGAGAAGAGAACATGCCATGACCTATGCCCCTGCCAACACATATGTTTTTAAAACACGAATGTACTTTCCTAACTGATCGATGTAGGGATATATCACTTTATCAGAAGCAGAGAGGTACCATTGTCCAGGGGCAGATTCAGCATAAATGGGTCCCATTTCCCTCTAACCTCAAGATTCTAAAACAAATATACACAACTTTGGGTGATATTGTTTACCCAATATAAGGTCTTATCAGATCTACAAAGTTCAATTGGTCTGTGACAGTATGAAGCTTATATCATTTAAATACTCTTTCAGTTATTGAATGAAAAGTAAGTGCCAGCAAGGTCAAGTCCATATAATTTTTTCAGATTTGTTGAATCAAATATCTGCCTCGATATTCCTGCTTTGGCTTTGTGAAAATCTCATTTTTCTGAAGTTCAATACATCCATCATTTCCCAATACATTTCTCTCACTTTCAGACAAAGAAAAAAGAACATCAAAAACGTTTAACTCATCTGAATTGTATTGCATTACATTGTCCAAGGGTGTAAACAAAACTTCTGAGATATTAAAAAAAATAAAAATAAAAAAAGAAGAAAAAAGAAATAAACAATCCAAAGCCCATATTTTTCTTTTCTTTTTTATTATACTTTAAGTTCTAGGGTACAGGTGCACAACGTACAGATTTGTTACATATGTATACTTGTGCCATGTTGGTGTGCTGCACCCGTCAACTCGTCAGCACCCATTAACTCATCATTTACATCAGGTATAACTCCCAATGCCATCCCTCCCCTCTCCCCACTCCCCATAATAGGCCTGGTATGTGATGTTCCCCTTCCCGAGTCCAAGTAATATCATTGTTCAATTCCCACCTATGAGTGAGAACATGCGGTGTTTGGTTTTCTGTTCTTGCAATGATTTGCTGAGAATGATGGTTTCCAGCTGCATCCATGTCCCTACAAAGGACATGAACTCATCCTTTTTTATGGCTGCCTAGTATTCCATGGTGTATATGT
>NW_012103710.1:2226503-2230241 GCF_000951045.1 Mandrillus leucophaeus
CTTGTAGTATAGTTTGAAGTCAGGTAGCGTGATGCCTCCAGCTTTGTTTTTTTGACTTAGGATTGTCTTGGCAATGCGGGCTCTTTTTTGGTTCCGTATGAACTTTAAAGCAGTTTTTTCCAATTCTGTGAAGAAAGTCATTGGTAGCTTAAAGCCCATATTTTAAAAGGGTAATCCAAAATAATTATATTTGCATAATCTCTGTAATCAAAGAACTCTCAATTGCTTACTTTGCCTGATTTCAAATAGAAGATAATTTGTTTTTACTTCTGGCATGTCAAATTTATACCTTTAATTTATGCATTTATTCAGGTGTAGAAGGGGGACATTTTTATTAAACTTTGGCGATAGATTATTGGGCACTGAAAAATTCTTATCCATCTGTTCCTTGGGAGAAAATCTGATCGCTATCCCTACTCAACGAATTGTGTTGCTTAATTATTTATGCAATTCATATATTTATTGATTTTGTATTAATCTAGTTGGAATATGTTGGGATTCTACTATAAATAATGAACTTAACAACAATAATTAATTCACATTTTGTAAGTATTGAATTTATTCGTGGTCCATATACTCTTCATTTGCTGTTAATTTCCCTTGAACATTGCTTTATTCTAGCAATAAATCATATTCATCTGTGAGTACATGAATTAATTTTTAAAAGCCCCATCCATCTCATTAAGGAATGTATTTCCAGTAAAATTTATTTTTCATGTTTTAATTAATTGTGTACTATTAATAATTGCATAGTAATTCAATACAAGGGAATTTTGTTAACATTGATAGCTTTATAGGAATTGAAAGATCAATTTTGATTTATAAATATAATTTAATTGAAAAGTATGTTACAGTGAGCGATAAAAACGTTCATGTATAAAAATTGTATAATAGAATATATTTCTATATAAGAAATGCCATGCAAATATGAGTTTGTGAAGGAAGATACAAACTTAACTAAAAATGATCCAAGATTTCCCACTCCTGTGGCATTGCTTAGATGATGAGCTAAGTGGGATTGTTTTCTTCTTCTTTCCTCAGAAGGGAAGAGTGCACCAAAAACAAGTTTCCAACAAGACCAGTGGCTTTTACAATGCTTTAGAGAGATCTACAATTTCCTATTGGCTCCAAGACTTCCAGGTAATGAGCAGCTGGTATGCCAGATGTTCATAAAATCCTGGCATTCAAACTTAGATTTACAGATGTGCAAGTAATCTATGTGACTCTTCACTGATAAGGCTGACTTCACATTTTTCCCTGCAAGAAAGGAGAAAAATAGGAGAGACTGCCCATCCACTGATATACAATCCCATGGAACATGTACAGCAGAACATGTTGTCCTCTCAATGGGACAATAGGTAGATCTGAGTCCGTGTGTTCTTTTTTGTTGACTCTGGTCTTGTTATCGTTCCCCAAATAAGATATAATGTTAATTGACACAATAGAATGTGGAATCTTTTCACAATAGGTGAGACTATACATGGAACCTTCTTGCTCAACATAGGAAGTAATGTAAGATTTATGAATGCTAACTATGATTTCACTTAGATAATCACAGGTATTGATTCACTTAGATCCTGTTGAACATATTTAAAAGAGTGGAACAGTTTTATTATTTCACTATTCAAATTTCAATATTTAAAAACATGGAAGATTATCTATTTTGCCACCATGTAAAATTTAGGCTGAAAAAATTAGATATCATAGATTTATAAGTTATGAAAGTTGTTTTAGGATGTGTATACAAGTAAAAGTAAAACTTGAAGACCAATAATTCAGATATTTAATTTTATTTAATCATACAAGGCAGGAGACAGAAATCTGGGAAATTTATAAACTTTGCAGAAAGCCAGAAACATGGAGAACCACATGTTCAGTGAAAAGGTGAATTAGAACACAAGAGTCACCAAAAAATAAAAAATAAAGATCATAAGGTAATTTGATCAACTTAGTTTTGTTGCTGGATATTCTCTCATAATTCTTGGGCACAGGCTATCCTTCATGTAGTTTTAAAACCGAAATCATGATCCCAATCTCATTCTTAAATCTTCATGTAGAAGATATCGATAACCATGTTTCCAGGTTGACAGCATGCCAGACAACTAGCAGAAGAAAACTGCAACATTCTAGAGGAACATACCTTAAAATCAGTCTCGATTTTTTTTTCCCCTTATCAATCTTCAAGGATTGTGGGCTCTTATTATGAGGAGGTGTGATACCATGTTCAAAATTCAACAGAAACAACTCCAAATGAAGCAATTTTGTAAAACTGAAAACATTGGCACTATTAAAAAGCAAATATAAAATACATGCTTAATATTATTTAAAAAACAAAGTAGAACATTGAAAATATAACACTGGAACAAGTGACTTTAAATGAGTATTTGGAAATTAGCAAAATACCAGAACTAGATTGGAGCAATGTATTTACTGGAATTTGAAACACAAAGGATGGGGGGTAAGCTCAAGAATATTCATAAAAATACACCAGCAAAAAATCAATTGATCTATCAATAAGCTACCAAAAATGAATGAAAAATAAGTACATGAATACATGCATAACATTGTCACTAGGGAAATAAGAATTAAAACTGTAAGGAGATACCAGTACACACAGAATGGTTAAAATCCAAAACACTGGCCGCATGTAGAAAAGGTTATGGAGTAACTAGAACCCCCATGCATCACTGCATGGTGGGACTATGAAATACTATAACGATAAGAGAAAAAAACTTGGAAATTATTTAAAATGTTAAACATATGTCATACAATCCAGCCAGTCCTCTTTTAGAACTTATTGAAGAAAAATAAAAGTATGCTTCCTCCCAAAGACTTAAGCATGAATGTCCATAGCAGATTTATTTGTAATAATAAAACTTGGAAACAACCCACATATTCATTAATCAGAGGATGGATTAAAAATTGTTGTATATTCATTCAATGGAATATTATTCAATAGTATAAATGAATGAACTATGTATTTACATATAAACAACATGGATAAATCTCAAAATAATTGTATTGGATAAATGAGGGAAGATTCCAAAAAGAGTAGATATGCATAACTCAATGTAAACGCAATTCTAGAAAGTGCATATCGGTGTGGATAGGAAGTGGAGAAGCAAAAGATCAGTAAGGAGCCATTATAAAGTGGTAAGAAGAAAGTTTTAGAGGTGCTGTGGTGGTGGTGGTGACTTCAGTGATGTATACCCCTGTTAAATTTTATCAAAGTGTACAGTTTAATGATATTCAGTTTACTGTACATCAATTATAGAACTAAAAATAAATCTGAAAAATCAAAGTAAGGAGAACAAGAAAGGAAGTTTAAAAAACACTGCAAAATCTAAATCATGCTACCTGGTTATTATCTCCAATAATATTTGGTAATACTTCAGGCATTTCTTTTTTTTTTTAATTCCCAATTTTTATTTTAAGTTCAAGGGCACATGTGCAGGGTGTGGGTTTGTTACATAGGTAAATGTGTGCCATTGTGGTTTGCTGCAAAGATCATCTCATTACCCAGGTATTAAGCCCAGCATCCACTAGCTATTCTTCCTGAACTTCTCCCTCCTCCCAACATCCACCCTCCAACAGGCCCCAGTGTGTGTTGTTCCCCCTGTGTGTCCATATGTTCTCATTACTTAGCTCCCACTTATAAGTGAGAACCTGTGGTATTTGTTTTTCTGTTCCTGTGTTACTTTACTAAGTACAATGGCCTCTAGTTCCATCCATTTCCCT
>NW_012103710.1:2230291-2263568 GCF_000951045.1 Mandrillus leucophaeus
TCAACTTAGTTTTGTTGCTGGATATTCTCTCATAATTCTTGGGCACAGGCTATCCTTCATGTAGTTTTAAAACCGAAATCATGATCCCAATCTCATTCTTAAATCTTCATGCAGAAGATATCGATAACCATGTTTCCAGGTTGACAGCATGCCAGACAACTAGCAGAAGAAAACTGCAACATTCTAGAGGAACATACCTTAAAATCAGTCTCGATTTTTTTTTCCCCTTATCAATCTTCAAGGATTGTGGGCTCTTATTATGAGGAGGTGTGATACCATGTTCAAAATTCAACAGAAACAACTCCAAATGAAGCAATTTTGTAAAACTGAAAACATTGGCACTATTAAAAAGCAAATATAAAATACATGCTTAATATTATTTAAAAAACAAAGTAGAACATTGAAAATATAACACTGGAACAAGTGACTTTAAATGAGTATTTGGAAATTAGCAAAATACCAGAACTAGATTGGAGCAATGTATTTACTGGAATTTGAAACACAAAGGATGGGGGGTAAGCTCAAGAATATTCATAAAAATACACCAGCAAAAAATCAATTGATCTATCAATAAGCTACCAAAAATGAATGAAAAATAAGTACATGAATACATGCATAACATTGTCACTAGGGAAATAAGAATTAAAACTGTAAGGAGATACCAGTACACACAGAATGGTTAAAATCCAAAACACTGGCCGCATGTAGAAAAGGTTATGGAGTAACTAGAACCCCCATGCATCACTGCATGGTGGGACTATGAAATACTATAACGATAAGAGAAAAAAACTTGGAAATTATTTAAAATGTTAAACATATGTCATACAATCCAGCCAGTCCTCTTTTAGAACTTATTGAAGAAAAATAAAAGTATGCTTCCTCCCAAAGACTTAAGCATGAATGTCCATAGCAGATTTATTTGTAATAATAAAACTTGGAAACAACCCACATATTCATTAATCAGAGGATGGATTAAAAATTGTTGTATATTCATTCAATGGAATATTATTCAATAGTATAAATGAATGAACTATGTATTTACATATAAACAACATGGATAAATCTCAAAATAATTGTATTGGATAAATGAGGGAAGATTCCAAAAAGAGTAGATATGCATAACTCAATGTAAACGCAATTCTAGAAAGTGCATATCGGTGTGGATAGGAAGTGGAGAAGCAAAAGATCAGTAAGGAGCCATTATAAAGTGGTAAGAAGAAAGTTTTAGAGGTGCTGTGGTGGTGGTGGTGACTTCAGTGATGTATACCCCTGTTAAATTTTATCAAAGTGTACAGTTTAATGATATTCAGTTTACTGTACATCAATTATAGAACTAAAAATAAATCTGAAAAATCAAAGTAAGGAGAACAAGAAAGGAAGTTTAAAAAACACTGCAAAATCTAAATCATGCTACCTGGTTATTATCTCCAATAATATTTGGTAATACTTCAGGCATTTCTTTTTTTTTTTAATTCCCAATTTTTATTTTAAGTTCAAGGGCACATGTGCAGGGTGTGGGTTTGTTACATAGGTAAATGTGTGCCATTGTGGTTTGCTGCAAAGATCATCTCATTACCCAGGTATTAAGCCCAGCATCCACTAGCTATTCTTCCTGAACTTCTCCCTCCTCCCAACATCCACCCTCCAACAGGCCCCAGTGTGTGTTGTTCCCCCTGTGTGTCCATATGTTCTCATTACTTAGCTCCCACTTATAAGTGAGAACCTGTGGTATTTGTTTTTCTGTTCCTGTGTTACTTTACTAAGTACAATGGCCTCTAGTTCCATCCATTTCCCTAAAAATGACGTTATCTCATTCCTTTTTACGGCTGCATAGTAGTCCATGGTGTATACGCACCACATTTTCTTTATCCAGTCTATCATTGATGGGCATTTAGGTGGACTCTATGTCTTTGCTATTGTGAATAGTGCTGTCATGAACATATGCATGCATATGTCTTTAGCCTAGAACAATTTATATCCCCTTGGGTTTATATCAAGTAATGGGATTCCTGGACTAAATGGTATTTTTGCCTCTAGGCCTTTGAGGCATCGCCACACTATCTTCCACAATGGTTTAACTAATTTATGCTCCCACCAGTGGTGTATAAGCATTCTATTTTCTCTGCAACCTTTCCAGCATCTGTTACTTTTTGACTTTTAAAAATAGACATTCTGACTGATGTAAAATGGTATCTCATTTTGGTTTTGAATTGCATTTTTCTAATGATCAGTAATGTTGAGATTTGTTTTTATATTTGTTGGCCACATGTCCGTCTTCATTTGATAATTGTCTGTCCATGTCATTTGCCCACTTTTTAATGAGTTTTTTCTCTTTTTGTAAATTTGTATAAGTTCCTTAGAGATGCTGAATTTTAGACCTTTGTAAGATAGATGCATAAGTTGCAAAAAATTTCTCCCATTCTGTACACTGTTTTCTCTGTTGATAGTTTCTTTTACTGTACAGAGCTCTTTAGTTTCCATTTGTCAATTTTTGCCTTTATTGCAATTGCTTTTGCATCTTTGTCATGAAATCTTTGTCAATGCCTATGTCCTGAATGGTACTATCTAGGTTTTCTTCTAGGGTTTTTATAGTTTTCAGTTTTACATTTAAGTGTTTAATCATCTTGAGTTGATGTTTATATATGGTGTAAGGAAATGGACCAGTTTCAGTTTTCTGCATGTGGCTAGCCAGTTCTCCCAGCACCATTTATTAAATAGGGAATCCTTTCCTCATTGCTTGTTTTTGTCAGGTTTGTAAAAGATCAGATGGTTGTAGGTGTGCAGATTTACTTCTGGGTTCTCTATTTTGTTCCATTGGTCTATGTGTCTGTTCTTGTACCAGTTACTGTATCCGCATAGTATAATATGAAGTCAGGAATCCTGATGTCTCCAGTTTTCTTCTTTTTGCCTAGGATTGCCTTTGCTATTTAGGTTCTTTTTTGATGTCATATGAATTTTAAAATAGTTTTTTTCTAATTCTGTGAATAATGTCAATGGTAGTTTAATAGAATGACATGGAATCTACAAATTGCTTTGGGAAGTAATCCCAGTTTTACAATATTGATTCTTCCCATCTATGAGCATGGAATGTTTTTCCTTTTGTTTGTGTCATCTCTGATGTATTTGAGCAGTGGTTTGTAGTTCTTGAAGAGGTCTTCACTTCCCTTGTTGGCAGTATTCCTAGGTATCCTTTTGCAGCAATTGTGAATGGAAGTTTATTCATGATTTGGCTCTCAGCTTGTCTGTTGTTAGTGTATAGGAATGCTAGTGATTTTTATACATTGATTTTGTATCCTGAGACTTTGCTAAAGTTGCTTATCAAATTAAGAAGCTTTTGGGGCTGAAACAATAGTGTTTTCTAGATATAGTATCATGTTGTCTGCAAACAAAGATAGATTCAAATAGGGTATTCCTATTTGAATACCCTTTATTTCCTTCTCTTGTCAGGTATCTCTTAGTGTGTATAATTGAAAAATAAATACAATTTCAAAGCTTCCATTAATTGAGCAATTTTTGTGTGCAACATTCTGATCTATATCATTATCTGTTCAATAACTATCTTTATCTTTTTTAACCTTACAAGAGCGTTATGTAGAGATACTAATATTACCCTACCCACCAGAAGTATATAAATAAAGATACTGGAATGCTATGATATGAACAGGTTCTCCCCCAGAAAAATTGTATCAGTTGAGATTTAATCCCCAAAGAAATGCAGTTAAGAGTTGGGGGCCTTTGGGAAACAATTAGGTAATGCATGGGAGCTCTGCTTTCACAAATGGGATTAGTGCTTCTTTAAAAGAGGCTCGAGGGAGTTTCTTCTACCTGGCCCTTCCTGGTGCAGCCACAAGGCACTGTCTCTGGAGCAGAGAGTGAACCCTCATCAGACACCAAATATACCATGTCACAACCTTGGACTTTCCAGCCTCCAGAACTGTGAGCAATACATTTCTGTTGTTTATAAATTACCCAGTCTAAAATATTTTGTTATAGCAGCCTGAAGAAATTAAGACAGAACAAGACAGGTTGATTAACTAGCCCAAGACTCTGTAAGCAATAAATTATAATCTATGCCAGATACACTCCACAATTCTTACTAGTAAACACTTTAGAAAACTCTATAATTCTAGTTTGCAAAGTATGACACCTGAGCCAGCAGCATCACCTTCCCTTGGAAGTTTGTTTTAAATCAAATTATCAGATGATACTGAGCCAGAAAATCCAGGGTGGGGCCTAGCAAATGTGTATTTTAACCCATTAAACTTCAACAACTACTGTATTTGTAATGTTAAGGACTATAATTAGATTAAAAAAAAGACAGAGTAAGCAAATAAGATCGTAATTTTTAATTTAAAATTAAAAAATTTAATTTATATGAATTTGAATGTATTTTATCTATAATAAGAAATATCAATTATATTTTATATATAATTTAAATATAATGTATATTATTATATTAAACACATAAGAGCCAGTCTGCCCAAAGGTCCTTCCTGAGACAGATTGATAGATCAGCAGTGCTTGGCCTTGAGAGGAGGGGTTGGAGAAGACTCTGAGGACACCTTCGTGTACCCTCAGTGATGCAGCGACAATTTGAGGGACAGGGCCAAGATGGCTAAGTAGAAGCTGCAGTGTTTGGAGGTTCCCATAGGTAAAAAAGCATAATAAACGTGTGACTCCATCACGGGCAACCAAGGTATCCAGGTTCTCACTAAGATTGACTAGAAAGTTGGTGTGACCCACAGAGAGGAGGAAGAACAGTGTGTTGAGGTAGACCACCTGAGAGTAACACAGGGAAGGGGAACCCGCTTCCCCCAGTCAAGGGAGACAGTGAGTGAGCACGCTACCCAGCTGAGGAAACTGCTTTTTCCACGGAATTTTGCAACCCATGGATCAGAAGATCCCACTAGAGAACCCATGCCACTCGGTCCTAGCGTCCCAACTCCGGAATGCGCAGATTCTTACAGCTTCTCAGCTGAAATCTGCTTAAGCCTACTGAACTCCCGGGGGAGGGGCGACCAGCACCTGCTGCTGCTGTCTAAGCTGTTTGAGCTCCTTGGGGGAGGGGCAGCAGCCAGCACTGGGACTCACAACTCCCTAACACGCTAAGCTCCAAGGGTGGGGGAAGCGTGGCACCCATTTCTATAGCTCCAGGCTGAGCTTTTCCCCTGCTGGAGCCAGGAAGACTGGCTGACTTGGTCCCAAGATTTGTTCCTACAGCCCCACACACTGGCTGTGGCAGTCTGCGGTCAGAGTGCCTATTCAGGCCTAACCCTGACCTATCCTTTCTCAGGGGACCCTGCTTCCCTGCAGGATCTCCAATAATGCCAGCTAGAGTCTCAGGGACAGAATTCTAATCTTCCAAGGCTTAAGCCCTTAGTGGGAGGAGTGGCCGCAGTCTCTGTGGACAAGCAGACTTAGCCTCTCCTCCTGGCAGTTTTGAGAAATCCGAGAAGCCTAGAGGAGTGGGTTTTGCTCAAGTGAATCATACCCTCTCCATCAAGGGACAAACAGATTCTGCTCCCGGTGCCACCCAACTGGATGAGACCCTCCAACAGGGGTTGTCAGATACCCTATACAGAGTATAGTAGGATCACTCCTACTGGCATCAGGTTGGTGCTCCTTGAGGTCAGAGGTCCCAAAAGAAGGAGCAGGCACCCATCTTTGCTGCTCTGTAGCCTCCTTGAGGGACATTTCTTGGCATGGGAGTGATTCAGATGAATAGGGTCTGGAGTGAACCCCCAGCCAACTGCAGCAGCTCTACAGAATAGGGACCTGAGTACTGAAAGAAAAAACAAATAGAAAACAACAACAATAGCATCAACAAGAACAACAACAACAACAAAAAGGCCCCCACAAAACCCCATCCAAGGGTTAGCAGTTTCAAAGACCAAAACTAGATAAACTCATGAATATGAGAAAGAATCAGTGAAAAAAATGCTGAAAACCCAAAAGGCCAGAGTGCCTCTTCTCCTGCAAATGATCACTACGTCTCTCCATCAAGGCTGTAGAACTGGACGGAGGATCAGATGGATGAATGGACAGAAGTAGCCTTCACAAGATGGGTAATAAAAAACTATGATGAGCTAAAGAAGGATGTTCTAACCCAACGCAAAGAAGCTAAGAACCTTGATAAAAAGTTAGAGGAAATGCTAACTAGAATAACCAATTTAGAGAGGAACATAAAGGACCTGATGGAGTTGAAAAACACAGCACGAGAACTTCGTGAAGCTGAAGAAAGGCTATCAGTTTGAAGACCACCTTACTGAAATAAGATATGCAGACAAAAACAGAAAAAAAAAGAATAAAAAGGAATGAACAAAGCCTCCAAGAAATATAGGAATTCATAAAAAGACTGAGCCTATGATTGATTGGAGTACCAGAAGGAGACAAGGAGAATGGAAACAAGCTGGAAAACACACTTCAGGATATTATCCAGGAGAACTTCCCCAACCTAGCAAGACAGGCTATCATGCAAATTCAGGAAATACAGAGAACACCATTAAGATACTGCATGGGATAATCAACCCCAAGACACATAATCTTTAGATTCCCCAAGGTCAAAATTAAGGAAAATCTGTTAAGGGCAACCAGAGAGAAAGGCCGAGTAACCTACAAAGGGAAGCCCATCAGACTAACAGCAGATCTCTCAGCAGAAACTCTACAAGCCAGAAGACATTGGGGGACAATATTCAACATTCTTAAAGAAAATACTTTTCAACACTGATTTTGATATCCAATCAAACTAAGCTTTGTAAGTAAAGGAGGAATAAAATCCTCTTCAGACAAGCAAATGCTGAGGGATTTCGTTACCACCAGGACTGTCCTGCAGGAGCTCCTGAAAGAAGCGCTGAATATGGAAAGGAAAAACCAGTACCAGTCACTACAAAAACACACCAAAATAAAAGACCGATGACATTACAAAAAACTGCATCAACTAGTGTGCAAAATAACCAAATAGCATCATGATGATGATCAAATTCACACATAACAATACTAACCATACACGTAAATGGGCTAAATGCCCCAATTGAAAGACACAGACTGGCAAATTGGATGAGTCAGGACCCATTGGTGTGCTGTATTCAGAGACTCATCTTACTTCCAAAGACACACACAGGCTCAAAATAAAGGGATGGAGGAAAATTTACCAAGCAAATGGAAAGCAAAAACAAAACAAAACAAAAAAAACAAAACAGGGGTCACAATCCTAGTCTATAAAGAAACAGATTTCAAGCCAAAAAAAAATCTAAAATGACAAAGAAATGCATTACATAATGATAAAGGGAACAATTAAACAAGAATAGCTAAGTATTATAAATATATATGCACCCAATACAGCAGCACCCAGATTCATGAAATAAGTACTTAGAGACCGACAAAGAGATTTAGATTCTCATACAAGAATAGTGAGAGACTTTAACACTCTACTCTCAGTATTACACAGATCAATGAGACAGAAATTTAACAAGGGTATTCAGAACTTGAACTCAGCTCTGGATGAAGTGGACCAAGCAGACGTCTACAAAACCCTCTACCTCAAATCAACAGAATAAACATTATTCTCAGTGCTACATGGCACTTATTCTAAAATCGACCACATAATTGGAAGTAAAACACTCCTCAGCAAATTCAAAAGAACTCAAATCATAACAAAGAGTCTTTCAGACCACAGTGCAATCAAATTAGAACTCAGGATTAAGAAGCTCACTCAAAACCACACAATTTCATGGAAATTGAACAACGTGCCCCTAAATGACTACTGGGTAAATAATGAAATTAAGGCAGAAATTAACAAGCTCTTTGCAACAAATGAGAAGAGACAGCAAACCAGGATATCTGGGATACAGCTAAAAGAGTGTTAAGAAGGAAATTTATAGCATTAAATGCCCACATCAGAAACCTAGAAAGATCTCAAATCGACACCCTCACATCACAATTAAAAGTGCTAGAAAGGCAAGAGCAAACTAATCCAAAAGCTAGCAGAGGACAAGAAATAACTAAGATCAGAGAACAATTGAAGGAGATAGGGACACAAAACTAAACCCTTAAAAAAAAATCAGCGAATCCAGAAGCTGTTTTTTTTTTCTAAAAAATTAACAAAATAGATAGACAGCTAGCTAGACTAATAAAGTATAAGAGAGAGAAGAATCCAATAGACACAATAAAAAATGATAAAGGAGATATCACCACTGACCCCACAGAAATACAAACTACCGTCAGAGAATCGTATAAACACCTCTGCACAAATAAATGAGAAAATCCAGAAGAAATGGACAAATTCCTGGACACATACACCCTACCAAGACTAAACCAGGAAGGAGTTGAATCCCTGAATAGACCAATAACAAGCTCTGAAATTGAGGCAGTAATAAATATCCTACCACCCAAAAAAAGGCCAGGACCAGACGGATTCACAGCTGAAATCTACCAGAAATACAAAGAAGAACTGGTACCATTCCTTCTGAAACTACTCCAAACAATTGAAAAAGAGGGACTCTTCCTTAGCTCATTTTATAAAGCCAGCATCATCCTGGTACAAAAACCGGGAAGAGCACAAGAATAAAGGAAACTTCAGGCCAATAACCCTGATGAACATTAATGCGAAAAATCCTCAGTAAAATACAGATAAACCGAATCAAGCATTAGATCAAAACACTTACCCACCACGATCAAGTCCACTTCATCCCTGGGATGCAAGGTGTATATTTTCAATATACACAAATGAATAAACATAATCCATCATATAAACAGAATCAAAGACAAAAACTACATGATTATCTCAATAGATGTAGAGAATGCCTTTGAAAAAATTCAAAATTCCTTCATGTTAAAAACTCTCAACAAACTAGGTACTGATATAACATACCTCAAAATAATAGCTATTTATGACAAACCCACAGCGAATATCATATTGAATGGGTTAAAGCTGAAAGCATTCCCTTTGAAAACCGGTACAAGACAAGGATATGCTCTCTCACCAATCCTATTCAACATTGTATTGGAAGTTCTGGACAGGGCAATCAAGCAAGAGAAAGAAATAAAGGATATTCAAATAGAGAGAAAGTTAGGTTGTCTCTATTTGCAGATGACATGATTTTATATTTAGAAAAACTCCATCGTGTCAGCCCCAAAACTCCTTAAACTGATAAGAAACTTCAGTAAAGTCTCAGGATACAAAATCAATGTGCAAAAATCATAAGCATTCCTCTTTTTAAAGTGGTAGTTAACAACAGAAAGCATGGCATATGTCAGTGAGTCAATAATAACCATTAAGCTTTGGAAAAATAGAACAATATGAAATACAAACCTATGAAAAATAATATGTAAGATATTGAGTGATTTGGAATTCAATCAAATAACATTTATTTAGATAAATGTGAAGTATTTGAATAACTAGAATTAGGTGGATGTTAAGGCAACCTCACAGAATAAGTATGTGCCTTTTAAGCATCTTCTCAAGGTAATTTACTTTTTGAGAAAGTTTTGCGTTGTGGAAGTATAAAAGTATCTATAATCTTTCAAATCAGGAACTACTCACTTAGTGAAAGCAAATCAACCTCAATTATTTTTCCTCTGTCTTTAATTACTTTGGGGATGGCGAAGGTCATTACAATACTCATTTAAATCCCTAGTAAGCTTCCTAATTACCTCCGCTTTCTCAATTGTTGCACTTTTAAAACATATTGCAGACATTTCACTTTTACAATGCTGTCATAAAACAATGTGTCCACATCGAAAATGAAGTAATGAGAGGGTAGATTTATTATGTTTCAGTTAAGCTAGGGATTTTGTTTTAAAGTTTCTTGAACCTATCACATGATTTCTAAATTGCTTTATACATAATTCCAGCAAATATGCCAGGGGACTATCTTGTATTTTAAGTTAAAATAATGCAAATGACAGGTTGAATATTAAATGAGAGACTTCCAGTGGCCATAAGCATTTTGGACTTCCACTATAATTTATTCATACAATTGAGCAGTTGGAATCAGATTTTTGAATTAATGCAAAGAGTGTCATAATATATGGTTCCAAAGAGTATGACAGGCTATGATTTGTCTCAGTAAATTGTTGGCAATTATGACTGACAAGGAGATTAGAATAAAGCCAGAAACAGAAATATCTAATAAACAAGAACTATTGCTAATGAATATAATTGTGTAGTTTTCAGGGCACCAGTGACCCAAGGACTAGAAGAACAGACTGAGGAGCTTGGTGAGTACCAAGTTTATCATAAAAGCTGTCATTTTGTTATTGCATCTGGAGACAGAAGCCAATTTTTTCGATGACAACATCTCTATGTAATATGAAATGTTGTATAATAAAAATAATAAATTGCTCTGTTGTCTTTGTATCACCGAGTCACTTAGCAAGAAATAAAACCAGAGAAGCCTAAGTAAAGAATAGAAGCCATATTGTTCCAAAGGTCAGCACAGAGTCTCCTTCATTCTCTTTTAAAATTGCTCATATAAAAATAAATTTGATTTGTATTATAGTCATAAACTTTCTTTAAAGAAGAGATTAAAGCTATGCAGAAGCTGCTTGTTTGAGCATATTCAATGCCTTTTAAAATATACAGATATTTTATTTCTTGATTAAATTCATGTTTTCCATCAATATCTATGGCGTTTTCTGCTTCTGAAGATGACTTTGAAAAGAGCATTAAACTAAAAAAAAAAATCATTGCAGCACTTTTATTGTTACTTCTTTAATAACATTCTTTAGTACTATTAACCATTTACAGAAATAATTTTGAAACCTAATTATCATGCACTTCAAACTTCATAATGGTATGTATTAAATTATATGAATACATGTCATATACACATTATGTATTTGGCTTAGAAAAGATTAAAAATTCATTTCATTTGATTCTTGGTAATACAAATGAGTATAAATAAACAATAAATATAATGTCCTTGTGGCATTGAGAATGGTTCCAAAATATTTTATGTTATTTAATGTCTACCTTCATTAGTTTGTCAGTTGACAAGGGCAAAGCAGTGTGCCTTTGTTCACAATATAGGCATCACATGACATTGTATGTCAACCTGTTGTTAATATACCCTCAATTAAATTTATTAAATTACTGAACTAAAAAGTAATTTCTACTTGTTGAAGTCTCATTATAAGTAAGCAGACCACTGAGTTCTACCTCTTGGATTTCAGACCATGCATTTCATTATGTGGACACAGCATTATAACATGGTTGTTAACTTGAAATGTGCAGAAATTATACAAGGTTGAATAATTGCCGAGAATCCACAAAGTATAGTCATACAGGCTTTAGTACTGGAAAAGGAAATGACACAGCATGAAAACGAAAATACAGGGAAACAGACAGGTCAAAAAACTTCCAGACACAGCAAACTGTGTTATTTGCACAGAATGTACTTTACCTTCAGATTATGAACCAAGCAGTTATATTGCTCTCAGGTAAGCTAAGGTATAAGTTTACTGAGGGTTTTTATACACTTTGTTCTGTGTAACATGTTTAAACAGGTGCAAACCACCATTTAGTGCATTTTCAATAAACAATATAAACAAGTTAGTACAGAGTGATGTAGTAGTAAGTTCTTATGCTACTAATAAAGACATATCTAAGACTGAGTAATTTATTAGAAAGTGAGGTTTAATGGACTCACAGTTCCACATGGCTGGGGAGGTCTCACAATCATGGTGGAAAACAAAGGAAGAACAAAGGGATGTCCTACATGGTAGCAGGTAAGAGAGTTTTGCAGGGCAACTCCCCTTTATAAAACCATCAGATCACTTGAGACTTATTTACTGCTAGGAGAACACTATGGGGGAAACCGCCCCCATGATTCGATTATCTCCACCTGGCCCCACCCCACATGTAATAATCCCACATGGAGATTATTACAGTTCAAGATGAGATTTGGGTGGGGTCACAGCCAAATCCTATCAGGTGACTTCAGGGGACTTTCAGATTGAAAACAGATCATTATAAATCACCGATGATTATATTTTATTCTTTTGGGGGCCAAGTATCAGTCCTATGGCTCTAGAAAGCCCTGGAAATAAGCATATATCTACCAGAGACTGGCTTTCTGATGCCATACGGCATCTGAAGAATAGCGTCCCATGCTGCGTGGTGTCATCTCCAAGTTGACGCTTCACAAGAACCTTCCAAAGTCCGTTCCATTGCACTAATTGGCAGCTTCTGGGTGGTGTGCTATTTAATAGGATCATTTGGTTCCCTGGTCACAGGCACATGTTGCACCTCATTTGCTACAAAACGAATGTTCCCACCCTTGGCCTAAGATGATTTTATGTTGTACTCTAGTTCAATTAATCAAATACTCTGTAAATTCTCAAATAGTGCATCCACTTAACATCCTTGAAATTATTCTCAGATAAATTTTACTTCAAGTTTTGTTTCTTTTCAAAATCTATAGTCACATATTTAGATAATCTTTTAATTTGTCCTACTGGTCATTAATCTTATTCATAATATATAGATCTTATTCATTTAACACCTAGAGAAAAACTTCATTTCCCTTATTTGTAAGGTTTATAAGATCTGAATACAATGTTCCTTAATGAGAGACATGTTTCAGATTCATTTAGCAAGAAAAATTTCATGTGCCGATATATTGTCTACCTTTTGCAACATAAATCATTTAAATATATTTGTTGATGTCTTAAGCATTGAGAAGTAAGATACTGTAAGTTTATATTTAATTCCTTTGACATTAAACATGGTCTGTGCCTGGACTATCTATTTAAACTCTATCATATATCTCTTCACCTCACTTCTGAAGCTCTAGTCACACTGGAAACACCACACTTGTAAATATTCTGTGGTCTTTGCACTTGCTGTTGTCTCTAGCTGGAACATTCTTCCACCACGGATTGCCTAACTTGCTGGGTCATTTAATCAGGACTCTACTGGCATTATTAGAGCGACCCTTCCTAAAAACCCTGTCTAAAATAATAGCATATTGCTGTCATTCCTCGGTCCTTTACTCTGCTTATCTTTTTTATTTACTGTTATGTTCGGAGAGGGTTCCATGACCGACTATTCATTCAGTGATTTGCTAAAAGGGTTCAAATTAGAAGTAGGTATTCACAGGATTGTACTTACCACATTAAAAAAGAGATTACAGAGAAGGATCAACAATGGGAAAATGAATCAGTTGGAGTCAGATTAGATGTAGGGTTCCAAAGTACTTTTCCATCAGGGGTTGCAAAGGACATGCTAATTATTCCAGCAGCAAACTGTAACAAAACATATAAAGTGCTTCTGCCCAGGGAACCTAGCTTTAGTTCAGAGTTCGTATTTTATACAGAAGATTGCTCTCATAGCAGTTGGGATCATGATTTCTTTCTTTCTTTTTCCTTTTTTTTCTTTTTTTTCTTTTTTCTTTTTTTTCTGAGACAGAGTCTTTCTCTGTCGCCCAGGCTGGAGTGCAATGGCGTGATCTCAGATCACTGCAACCTTCACCTCCTGGGTTCAAGCAATTCACTTGCCTCAGCCTCCAGAGTAGCTAGGATTACAGGCGTGCACCACCACACCCAGATAATTTTTTTTTTAATTTTATTTTTAGTACAGACGGGATTTCACCGTGTTGGTCAGGCTGGTCTCGAACTCCTGACCTTGTGATCCACCCACCTCGGCCTCCCAAAGTGCTGGGATTACAGGCATTAGCCACCATGCCCAGCTGGGATCATAATTTCAAAAGACAAAATCCTGAACATTGTAATTCCAAATGCTGAAATCCTGAGAGATTAAAATCCTAACTTTCCTAATGTCTAAAAATCCTGAAAATCACAATCTTAAAATATTAAAATCTTGAATATTAAAATCCCAGAGGCCAAATTCTCGAGAAGGAACTAGTACACTTTTTGTTGTATGCAGGATACATGCATCATTTTAGTTGCATCATGCTAGGTGGAATTATTATTTTATTATTGCCTTTATTTGCATTGGGCAGAAAATTCAGATGAGTGGGTTGGCACTCAGTAGAGCAACAGTGAAAACTTCAGTTTAAAATGCCTCATTTGTCTGCATTGACATTTCTTATGGCTAATGAAATTCTAAAAGCTTTTAATGAAATAAAGCCACATTTGCCTGAAGAAGTCAGGGAAGTTATTGACTGATTTGAAACTTATTATGCACATGGTTAAGATAAGAAGATACTTACACGATGTTATTTCTGTTCAATCACCAGTATTGTTTCTGCCAGATTTGTGTCTGTATATGAGTGCATGTGGAAGGGGTTTCTGCATACCAAAACAACATAGAAGCATGGCACACATGATGAGAAAATTTAATAGGGAATGCTTATGTCAGTATATATTGACTCATAGAAGAATTTCATAAAGAGTGGAACCATGCAGAAAATAAATGTGAATGTATTTTTCCTAGGAGAGCCACCCCTGTGGCCCCTCTAAAACAAAGCACTTATTCATTGCAAAGCAAGACTTCAAAATTTAGTTATTAATCATGCAAAGTTGGTGAGCTCTTATGGACTACCTCCATGCAATTGCCCAAAAACTATTTCTGTAATATATTTTTACATGTCAAATTTACTTTTTAGATTTGTTTTGGTTGTGTGCTTGTTTGTTTCACTGTTTAAAGTGTCAGCATTATTTTTTATAATTTGCTATGCTATGAATTTCCTCTTTGCATCATTTCAAAAACTGGAGGTATAAATTATGTAAAGACTTTTACAGAATTCTAATTCAGTTTATGCATTTTCTTGTAAATATGATTCCACCAAAGTGTATTATCACAACATTAACTTTGTGTGTAGGCATTGTGCATGTATACGTTCAAACTTCTTCAGTCAATGATCTTCTTTTTGTGCATTGGCACTTGTGAAAGATAAAATTTCTTGAGCTCTCAGCTCTTTGAGCAACTGCAGTAGTTATCCATCATGTGTTTTGATCCATCTTGTCAAAGACTTAGTTTGTTTGACACGATATTTCAGATGACCACACTTATAAAGCTATGTGCACACAATTACCAACCACAGTGATATGCATTCACATCTTTTACTTTTTGATTTATTTCTTTATGAATGCATGACTGTTATACCCATGCAACTATTGCTAGTATATCTAGTGTTTATGCCTGCAAAAATATGTATATTATTATTGCCTATTTTATGGCATAAAGTAACAAAGTGTTCTGTAGTGTTTCTATATATTTCTCAAATAAATACTCTTTAAAAAGGCAAACAAATGCCTTTAAATTTCAAAAATAATTTTCCAGGTTTATACCTTTGAGATTTTAAATTAGGAATTTTGATCTTTGGGGATTTCAACATTTGGGATTATGGCATTGAGGAGTGTGTCTTTAAGGATTACGGCCCAAATTGCTCACACAGGGACATACCGTTTGTGTGAAAGCCATCATTACTGAAACTCCAGACTTAGAAGGAAAGCAGGTGTCCACAATATATCGTATTTCCACAAATTAGCTAGACAAGTTGGTACAGTATGCTTAAGTGCCACAAACATATAAAATAACCTTATCTATTAGTAACGCAGGGGAGTTTTCAAAGGTGAAATTTTCAGGGCTGACTATAAAACCAAGCCCTTCCAAAGACAGAAAAGAGATGAGCCACATCAGGTAAGCTGAATTAACTGTTTCCTGCACACTTTATCATCATTTGACCCATTGCATCTGTGTTAGTTTTATTCTGCCTTTCCCACTAGACTGTGGGACTGAGCATATTTCATATGATAAGTTTAGTGACTGGTATAGAGTAGTCATTTCTCAACATTTGTTAAATGCAAAAAGAAATGATCATTCATTGACCTGTGCCTGGTAGGGCTAGAATATGTGACAGTGAAAGACAGAAAAAGGAAAAAGGGCTGCAAAAGAAAGGTGTACTCGTACCGATGTTTTATAGGTATTAAGTATAAGGTACGAACAATTGTTCCTCATTCTGTTCCTTATTCTGTTCCAAAAAATAGAATAAAAATGTAATGCCAGAAAGCAACTCTAAAAGGGTGGATAACGATAGTGAAATACTAGAATATGTAAGGTGATTATAAGAAAAAACGGAACAGCTGTTCACCACCGTGTTTTTTGCTTGTTTGTTTTGTTTTGTTTTGTTTTGTTTTGTTTTGACAGAGTCTCACTCTGTCCCCCAGGCTGGAGTGCAATGGCTAGATCTCTGCTCACCGCAACTTACTTCTGCCTCCCAGACTGAAGCGATTCTCCTGCCTCAGCCACCCAAGTAGCTGAGATTACAGGCGCGCACTATACCACACCCGGCTGATTTTTTGTATTTTTAGTAGAGACGGGGTTTTGCCACCTTGCCCAGACTGGTGTCGAACTCCTGAGCTCACCTCGGCCTCCCAAAGTGCTAGGATTATAGGCGTGAGCCACTGCGCCAGGCCTCACCATAGTTTTTGAAAAAGAAAAATAGGCTTTAATTGTGAGCTAAATTCATACAGGAGGTAAGAAAGACAGACATGTCAGGCAGGTAAAGTACTTACTGTGAAAGGTTTTGAAATCTTCACAGAAACTATCACAAAAATAAAATATCACACTTTATCCTGAGTTATTTAGCTCTGATTTTACAATTGCATGAAGCAGACTAACAGAGCCTTTTTGTTTGTTTGTTTTTTGAGACGTAGTCTTGCTCTGTTGCCCAGTCTGGAGTACAGTGGCGTGATTTCAGCTCACTGCAACCTCCATCTCCCGGGTTCAAGCAATTCTCCGGCCTGAGCCCCCGAGTAGCTGGAACTACGAGTAACTGGAATTACTACTGGCCCGCAGCACCACACCCGGTTAATTTTTGTATTTTTAGTAGAGATGGGTTTTCACTACGTTGATCACGCTGGTCTCAAACTCCTGACCTCGTGATCCGTCCGCCTCGGCCTCCCAAAGTGCTGTGATAACAGGAGTGAGCCACCGCGCCCGGCCAAACAGAGACTTTTCAAGGCCTCTTTAGAAATGTTTCACTAAAACATTTTCATCCTATCTTCCAGTAGTAGCTGCACATTTGGTAACTATTATTCAAAGATATATGAGGCATTAGAAAACATAAAATGCTTATTTTCTCATAGTTTGAAATAATAAATGATTAAATTTTTTTCCATAAATATTTATTTGCTGTTCCAAACTCCAACATTAGTTTTACTTTTCTGAAATGAAATTATGATGTCTTTGCTGATCTTGAGTTTAAGGACGTGATCAGCAGTGAAGGGAAAAACTCAATGATGTAAAACAAAGATGGAATAAATAAGAACCACGTGTATATCCAGAAAATTAACATAATTTTAAAAATGCTAAATTCCCAGTGATCAAAGATAATAAATAGTTTTTATATTTATTACAGTTGAAAAATATGATACACAATATCATATGAACAATTTGCATGGGCTCAATGAACATTTATTGGCATTACTTATCTATATTTAATCTACAGAAATTATTTCAATGAAATTTTACCAAGAGCTATTTGAAATAACCCATGCTTAAGGAAAACAACAAAAAATAAGCAGCTTTTAAAACACTGTAAGAGTATAGAGATTTTGTTATCCACCTGTATAAATTCTTCCAAAAGTTATTAAAAACAAAACAAAAACTCCATAAACATTTGACAATAGCATGCATTAGAGATGATGAAAAGAAAAAATCCTTGAGCTATTTTGAAGACACCTCTAATCTCTGGAAACAATGAAGCAGAAAAAAATGAACTTTCAGCCTTTCCTTGGATAGAATAAATGATCAATGGTGAGCAATAATTCAAATAAAATACCTTAGTAAGAAAGCAAAGAATGCAAGTCTCCTATAGCCCTCAAACGTTTACTCCTCTCTACTCTTTATTCATAATACCTCCTGTTTTATTCCCTTTGGTCACAGACACAATTTAAACTCTTTTCCTTAAAAAGCAGTTCAGAGTCTGGGAATATATGAATAATAAATGTAGATTCATTAAATTAACAAAATGAAAGCTTCTCTTTATCCTGTCCAAAGTTTTATACTTTAGAAAGACAGTGGGTATTAGAGTCAGTGGTGTGTATTTTATTGGTTCAGGCTGTCTCTTAAGTGTTAGTCTGATTGAAATTGTTGATTTGAAAACACACAGAAAATAATACATGTTTTATCCTGCCCTGATCATGAACCCTTGTGTGACAGGAGGGCCAGGCCTGGTCAGTTTGTGGATAAAACATGGTCAAGAAAAATGATCAGACTTGTTAAACAAAACCATTGTATGTTAGCACATGCTTCTGGACAGAGGTCATTGTTCTAGGAAAGAAGTTGTTTTCACAGATGACGTGGAATAGCCAAATACGCTCGTGATCATTAAAAGCATTATCAGGCTTCTCATGAGAATAAAGTTTTGCCTCTTGGCCTATTTCTAATGAGCATAGTTAAATTCTGCGCACCTTAAATTCCTCTCTGATTCAGCTTGGGAAGTTTTTCTTTTCTTTTTGTATTGCTGTTCTAGGCTCTGAAACTCTGTCATTCAACCCAGAGATAATTTCATTTCATTGATGAGCAAAGTATTATTCTTCATTTATTACCTAGTAAAATATTTTCATACGATAATTTTATCATAAATCTGCATCGTTAATACGGATATTCGATTTAATTTTCTGGAATAATCTAATTGAAAACATATATTTACTGCATGTTGAGGAAGTAAAAATCAGTTGAAGTAGCAAAAATGATAAATATTTTATAACTGTCATATGTATTTGATATAACTAAAAAAATTATGTGAAGCACCATATAAATTGTTTTGTGGTAAATAAATCATTTCCCTAAGATTTTAATATATTAATCCATTTTATGACATTATTTTTTTCTATAGGACTGTTAATCAGATTCTCATCTGTCAAATATCACTGGTGTAGTATCCAGTTGTCAACAGTCTGAATCCATGTTTTCTTCCTTTATTCAAATCAAGATTGATTTTAAAAGAGAAAAATGTTTCTTCTTCCAGCAGTCCTCCATCTCATTTCTATTGAAACCGGCAACTATCATTCTCAGCAAAGTTAAGGCAAATGAGCAGGGAAAATAGTCTGGAAAGACAGTTTCTTTGTAGCTGCATAAAGAAGTTCCTATTATTTTATTTACTTGTCTGCCATTCAGCCTCCTATTGCCGTATACCAATATATAGTTATGATGCTTTCCTGCCTAAAATCCTTGGTCTTATTGGGAATGCAGCTTATGTCCGTAAAGATTCTAGAGTCGCTCAATTAAATGGCCAGGTGTTTCTCATTAGGATGATTGGCAGGTGCATGTTGAAGCTTTGGTGGGAATAGTAGTGACTGGAAAGGCCAGCTACCCAAACAACAGTGCAAGTTATCCTGTATTCCCCACTTTTACTTAACAAACCCAAGAGGTGCAATGGATGGGCTACTGATATGCTTGCCTCCTACTGGAAAGAAATACTGAGTATCCAGGTATCAACTATCAAAAATGACATAAAGTTTTGGTTACTTATATAAATGTAATTAAATGGAAGCTATGTGATTACACTTGCTCTTCTTCCCAAGACTATTACCCCTGTGCTATGGCAAGTGTGATAAAGTCACCGTGGCATGAAATTGCACTACATTCTTAATTCCACCAATGTATGTGTTGTCTAGTTTCAATTCCATTTTGCTTTGAATTTCAGTTCCATCAAAATCATAGGTTAAAGGGAACATTCAAAGCAGTTTTATTATATTTCTAGGTTTCCAACAAGGTTAATGAAGTTCAACACTTCAGTTGAATCTAAAAATGAAGGAAAAAGGGATGATTATTGTAGCATCATTTTCAAATTGCTGCATAGAACCAGACAAAATCATTATAATATTGATGTCCTATGAATACACACATTGTAATTATGTGAAATTCCTTCTTTTTTAGAAAATCATTGTATTTTTTATTTAATGGTAGCTTTTGGGGCAAAGCAGTCTAAAATGTAAAATGTCTTGCAGAATAAGATACATGTTCTTAAAAAATTATTCAGAATAGCAAATAATTGTCCTCTGCTACTTTTACTCAAATGAAATTTCTAATGGGATCTCTGAGGATAGCTACTTTTTCTCCATTTTAGGTAAAAATAAATTTGTACCTAATGTAACTGATTTTTTTTAAAGAAGTAGAAAGTTTATGTACAAATAGCTAGTATTTTACCCTATGAGTTGGGAATAAGTGAGTGGCTTATAGTCAAGCTTCACTAACTCTTTATGGATAACTTTATAAACAATAGGATTTAGAAGGGTATTCATTAAAACTATTGATCACATTCAAAACCCTTATGTTGGATTTATGCAGTGTGAATCAGGAGCAAAGAAATTGCAAAGGGGATAAACCCTTTTCCATGCACTAGCTATCAGCTGAGTAAGGGTTCTTAATATTATTTTGTCAGCAAGATATGAACAGATGCTTTCTTTCAATCATGAGTTCTGTTCTTGCTCATCTAGAGATTAATAGGACACTACAACTTCCATTATAATTCTCTGACAACTGTTACAAATAACCTAGAATTTGAAACCACAAAGATAAAGTTTTTTCACAAGGTCTACCCAAGATGATACCAAAATGATCACATACTCCATTTCATTCTCACTGGTAGGAGATGACAGAATAAGGCAGGAATCCAAAAGACCAACCATATAATTGTTGTCTGCTTTTTAAAAACTATACTTAGTTTTTGAGTAGTTTTCAATGCTCTCTAAGTTTTTTACTTTGGTGATTTATCAGATAAAACATTGGTGGACCAGTTTTGTGTATGTAACTTGGTAGAAAGTTTCTTCTTTTGGCTAAAACGTATTACCATGTTGTTTTTCTAAAAGTGAGTTTAATATGCTTGAAAATATTTATAAATGATACAATATCATGTTTGGAATTAGCTTCTAAATACTACAGGATAGGAGAAGTGAATGGTGTGTGGATAGGTCACAGCTAATCATAGACTGGTGTCCGTAGAGCACAAGAAACTCCTCACACTATTCTGTTCACTTTTATGTGTTCGAAATTCTCCATAATACACATGTTTTTTAAAACGATCTTCCTTAGTGGTCGCAAACATGGTCTTAGAAACTGGGATAGTTAAGATAATAATCTGAGCTTCCAGATTTTCTTGGAAAATAGGAAGATGTGGCACTAATGAGATAGCATTCCTTTGTAGTAAATGCTTGGTTAGTGCAGAGTAGCAGGTGCTTCCTGTGAGACACGACGTCAATTCATTGCGGCCTGTGAGCACCCTAACGTGTTGTGTCTTTCTGACTTCATTTATTTTCTTTACCATCCTGGCTTTTGTAGCCATTTGAAATGTTTAAGTTAGGGAAAGGTTTTCACCTTTTTATTGAAAAATTCTGCTACTAAGAACCATCTAGTCATTTACTATAAGGAATATGGGTTGGATGTTGCCATCTTCTGATTTTTAAAGAAAATCTGGAGATTCAGATTATATGAAATTTCCCAGTCTACAAATACTCTCTGGTTCAAATATTCATCACAAAATAGATCAATAAATCAGAATATTTTCTAACATTCCTATAGGTGTTTCTAAACCAATTTGATTGTCCCGTCTCTCATAAAAGGGTTGAAAGATAAATACAATAGAGAATAACAAAAATATATTTTTAGTTCTGAAATACTGCAGAGAACCACCTTCCTCCTTACCATTTAAGATTTATACTTATGTCATGTGAGCTTTTATACCAGTTATTTACTTATTCAGGATTTGTGAAAATTGAAGTGTTTTATTCCTAACAGAAAATGTTAAATTTGCTATGCTCCAGTCAAAATCTAATCAGTTACTCTGATTACAGTGATATAATCACATACATATACATGTAATGTGCACACACCTTATTGCATATTAAAGTATATCTTCCATTTTAAGAAATTGTAAATCAGGCATATAAAAGTGAAAGGATAAGAAATAAATACATCAGAGTTGTAGTGAACAGAAGTAAAAGAAGAAAAATGAATTATGATGTTATTGTATATCATTCATGTTTAAGAGAACTTTTTGTAACATGAATATTCAATTTACAAAAGCTTGTTATAAATCCGCCATCATCAGTGAGAGATTTATCTTGGTTGTCTGTATGCTATCGTAACTCATTTCTTTATGGGTAGAAAATCATAGAGTAAATTGCTAAACTCACCAGAAATCTGTATTCTACTTTCTAGGAAAAGACCAATTGATTGAGAACTAATAAACTCTATAATATTCAATTCTTCCACATAGAAAAACTTTAATAAGCCTTTATTAAGATAGATATTCAGATGCAGTTCTAAGAGATAAAATGATATTATGTCAGGTGAACAATTTGTTATAGTTCAGAGCAAAAGATTTTTTGGAGGGGCCAACATAAACATAATGTTTTCTAAAATTTGGTAGTGAAGGTTTAAGAACCTTTTACTGTTGAGAAGGTCTATACCATACAGGAAATTTTAATGCATACACTGATCCTCACGCATGTAAATCACATTTGGATTGGGTCTAATAACAGTGTATTTTAAGTATTTCCTTCTGGCCTTTAGGGTTCAGGGAAACCCATTAATAATATCTTGATTAAGAGGACAGTGAAAGAGCTAAAGGTCAGGTTTCTTTGTATTCATTCAAATAAATGAATAAAATGCCAACCATGAAAATACCCACTCCCAGTCTACATAGCACAAATGGCGTTTGTAGAGAGATATGTAATCCTTCATGAATGATATCTGTATCCCTGAGCAGATTATTTAAAAGTACCATTCATTTCATAATAGCTAGTCTTCTTTTCTAGACAACTAAGGAAAATATTAAAAATGGACTCAGATGAAATGTAAATGATGGTCTTATGGTCTTGAAATTACGTTAGTTATATATGTGTGCTAAGAATACCTTTGCCTCTGCTGAAATACAGGGATTGGAAAGAGACAAATGGAAATGTCCCTTCCATGGTTTAATTAGTAAAATATGAATTATGACATCGTAATATAGCCAGGATTATGGTCACTTGCTCTTTTGGGTAGTAAGTTCACCATTTCCTTAGCAAGAGGTATACAGACCTGTTAAGTGTATTTCATAAGAACACCTGGAAAGCAATTAACCATTCAGTATGATGTAGTTTTGTCTTGTTTATTTATGTTTTCTTCTTTGGAAAAACTACAACAACAACAAATAAATGGTAATTAGGAGCTAAAGTTTATTACTTTGTTTTCTTCCCCTTAATTTTAGGACTCAAATTTTCCTTTCTCCTCTATGTAGTAGTAAAAACAGGCAGAAAAGAGGGACAAAGAACCCTTCAATATGTAAAAAGAATCCTGGCACTTTTTAATGGCTGGGAGATGTGGACAGTTATGAAGAACCAAAGGGGAAGAGAAAGGATAGCCAGAGGAATAGAGATTCGGAGAGTAGGAGAGCATGAGACAGATTCTCCTATTAGCTTTGATCACAAAGGTCAAAGGTTGGGTGCAAAGGAATGAATTGTCTAAGTCAGAGGTTCAAAGCTGGATTATTTTGTCTCGAAATTCAATTCCATGAAAAAATATTAAATATTAAAATACCAAACAAAGTCATAGTAAATATACCCCTCAGGGAACTATTTAATACCATTACTCCCCAAACCATCAATTTCTGTCTTTGGACATATAAACTGTTAGTTTTTCCTTTGTGTAATAGCTCCTTAGTATTTCTTTATAGGTTGTAGCTCTTTATCTTCCTCAATGTTCCTTTTCTTTGGTTGTCCTTTTCCAAAAATCTCTTGGATTCCATGAAGAATGCAATTTCGAGGAAAAGAAAAATCCAGCTTTGAACCTTTGACTTAAACAATCCTTTGCTCATGCCAACTCTCACACTTTGCAGGCACTATTTTTATCATCAGAATCATTAAGTAACATGCTGCTGCTTGTGTTTCGCTAACAAATTTTTATGCGTCTTATCAGTAGAGACAGGGGCATAGTGTTTCCAGGCCTGAGCCAATGGCAGGTACTTAAAACCTTCTCAGTGGGTATCTGAAGCATTAGACGCATTCATGGTTGCCAACTTAACTAGAAACACAGCAAATTTAATTTTTCTGACTTTCTCTCCTCCATCCTCAGAAAAGAGCAGCAGACAACTACAGTGGGCTGAAGTTACACAGTTTATTGTCCTCATACGTTTTCTGTTATTTATTTCATTTATAATTTTGCCCAAAGTAATAATTATATAATTGTTTGGGTCCCATCTCTCAAGGAAGATATTTTGAAGGGATGCTGTTTTTCTACATGCACAACTGATAATAACCTTGGCAGTAACGTTGCTGGACGCTCACAAGCACTGGACTTCAGCGGCCACTTTTATCATAGTTAAAATGAACCAGGAAGTTCATTGTGTCACTGAGTATCTGTGGACTGAGTGGGTTTGGCTATGGTTATCTGGATCACCACATATTCTCTCAGCCTTAAAATGTTTCATCTACTATTACGTTTCATTAATCAGAATATCTTTTGATGACTCTGAAAATCTTTTTTCTCCACCTTTGTCCCTTAAACTTCCTAATTTACTGGCCCATGCGTTAGCTCTTTACAGCTTTCTAACCCCTGTGCCTAAGAACCCCAAAGATCCACTTCTGGTAACAAATTCTTCCCTGCCCACACTCTCCACATCTCTTATAATTAAAAAATTCTTTCAAATTAAAGTCCAGAGCCCATAATTGCCATGCAGCCTTATATTCTTAGAATCAGCTTCACAGATCTGAGAAAAATAGGAGTTTAAGGTGTGTTTTTAATTCAAACAAAAAAATGTAAATGTATTTCTTGATAGAAGGTACTGGACCAGATAGTAAGGAAAATGCCTAGAAACACAATTTGTCTACAGATAAGATGCAAAGCAAATTTTCTTTAGTTTCTTTTTACACTTCTTGACCATTTTTAACATTGCTTCCATTTTCCCGACATTTCTGTGCGTCTCATTGGGTGAGGTCAGCGTCATCAAGATAGAATGACCGTTAACTTCATGCTCCCCCGAGAGCTTATGTATGGACTAGAAACTGCTTAAAAGCAAGGCCAATGGCTTCCTCATGTTTGTATTTTCATCACCTAGTGCAATGCCGGGTATATGTCAAGCATTAAATATAAGTTGACTTGGTGGCTTTAGGAGTAAATGAGTGGAAGATTTGTAAGAAATTAATTGCCAGGTGTTTTTAAGACTGGTGACTGAGATTCCAAAAGTTAAGACACTTGTCAAAACATGGATAAACAGTGATCATCCAAGTCCTCATATTTCAGTAATTCACTTTTAGGATAAATATAATAATATATGCTTTGTATCAAAGACATCTTTAAAAAAAAACACACACACACTCACTTTTACTCCCATGCCCTCTGATAACCACTTGAGAAAAAGAAAGAACAGGAATTTAAGCTAGAGAAGAATGCCCAATAGCGTGTTGCAAATGGTCATGTTCTGTTCTGGGGTATCTCACTGAAAACACTGAGAATTTCTGCCTAGGGAATGGGCTTTTAGACTGAAAAATTCATACACCCCTACATCAAGTGACAGAATAGTGACTCAGAGAGGCAGCCGACAGCGGGAGAGGGGAAGAAAGAAGAGAGATAAAGAAGTCCCCAACTGTGGGTACTAGAAATATTCCTGTGTCTCACTTTTCAATATCATTAGCTGAAACCCTTCCTGTCTCTCCTATAAAGCGTTCAGAACAGTTAGTGATACCATTATGAAGGCCATAAAATTCTCCTGTTGATGAGCCACATTTTACTCTTATTTTCAGGGTAAATTTCAAGGCAGTAATGATACAGTTAGCTCATTTAACTCTAATTCTCTTGCTCCTGCTCTACTATCATTAGCTTAGTTAGCCAGTGTTGAATTCTGGTTGAATGAGTTGAATGAGTTGACTTCTGGTCTCCCACAAAGATGTGGTGAAGTCCTACTCTTAGTATTGTGGAATGTGAATAATTTGGAAATAGAGTCTTTATAGAAACAATCAGGTTTAAATGAGGCCAGTAAGGTGGATCCTGATCCAATATGACTACTGTCCTGATAAAAAGGGGAAATTTGTTAACAGATACATGTAAACACACAGAGCTGGCAGACGATGTGAAGAGACATAGGGAGAAAATGGTCATGTGACTGGAGGCATGGATTCACAAGCCAAGGATTGTTAGCAAACATCAGAACATAGAAGAGGTAAGAAGTGATGCTCAGAGAGACAGCATGGCCCTGCCAACACCGTGATTTTGGAATTCTAACTTCCAGAACCCTGAGACAATAAATTTCTGTTATTTTAAGCCATCCAGTTTTTAATACCTTGTCAAGGCCAGCCTAGGAATGTAATATACTCCTTCCAGTATTACCTTAAATGCTACTTTCTCTATCAAATCTTTGCTGATAACATTTTCTTCAATAACAGGCTTACATTGTCCTTTAGGGCACTGTGCTTATATGTGCTGCAAAGACAGTCAAAATATATATATATGAATTGACTTAATTATTGAGTCAATATATATGAGTGACTTAATTATTTTAAGTTAAGAATAATTGGTTAATTGTTGGAGAGGCTGGAAATCCCTATGGAAAACACTTCTGTCTTAGCATTTATCCTTATCAACCTTTTCCAAAAAGTTAAGGACTATGATAGCACATGAAATGAAATGTGCACTTTCATTACATTAAACTGTCATTTGAATACTTACTTCTTATCATCTATAATTTAACTAAATAGAGAGGTAATTATATCGCTATCACTTATCATTAAACCTAATATTAGGTGGAGGAGTTTGTTTTCAGTGGAGGAAGAGGCTACAAAGTTTACCTTTAATATATGTCAGAAAAATGAATGAGAAAATGTGGCAAAGATGTTGTCTGAAAGGGAGAGGATTAGGAAAAATAACTAATGGGTACTACGCTTAATATCTGGGTGATTAAATCATCTGTATAACAAGCCCTATGACACAGTTTACCTGCGTAACAAACCTTCAAATATACCCCTGAACTGAAGATAAAAGTCAAAAAATAAAAACAAATGAAGATCTGATTGATGTTGTATAACATATCAAGTGGATTTCTGGAAATTGTCTTTGAGTATTAAGATTTGGAGAGTCAAGTGTTTAAGTCACAATCAAATAGTACCCATGACTATTGCTGTAAAAAATGAGAAGTAGTATCATCCTATAAAACTATATCAGCACTTGCATTTTCTGAGGGCTGTCCCCATTTTCCCTACTATTGATTAAGGAGCAGAGTGCTTAGGAGATTTACTCAGGGGACAGATCAATGGGGTTTTCAGAGCTGGGACATGAGTCATTTGAATTGAAAGCGCTTTTGTTTTTTATTTCAATATATTTCCTCTTCTAAAAGTGTAATGTCCTATTATGCACTATTAACATGCAACAATCTTGTATTTTCAACCCTCTACTATATGAAACAAACCAGTTATCTCGTTTAGAAGAAGTCAGAAAACAAGTTTCTTTTTGAGAGACTCAAAAGCAGCTATTAATTCTCAATGTGTCTTGACTATGCCTTCTTCTCTTCATCCCTGGCTGCCACTATAGTCTAAGATACCATTATTTCTTTTATTTCCCGTGTTAAACTTCTGCCTGGTCTGCCTTCTCCCACTTTTCTCCCCAGCACACACACTCTCCACCCCAATCCTTCTGAGTCTTCACACAGCAGCCAGTGTTCTTTCCAAAATTCAGATCTGATCATCTGAGTCTCTTGCTTGAGACCTTCCCATTCTTTTTAGAATAATAATCAAAATCCGTTACCTGACTTCAAAGCCTCAGTGAGTCCCACCTCTACTCTTATACACACTCTAAATTTACCTTACAAAGATCTCTATCAATCCCGTCACAGTGTCTCTTGATTTCTCAAAGTGGCATGCTTAGTCTTGCTACCTCAAAGTCTAGATGAATTTCCCTCTATCCAAAATGCTTTTTAAAAATCACCTATCTGCTTCTTTTATCTTCTTCACCTAGTTAGCTTCTATTTATTTTTGTGTGGTCCCATGTTAAATGTTGTTTCTCATTAAAGCATTTCTTGCTTCTTGAAAACTGAGGCCAGTTCCCTTGTATTTTCTTTTATAGCACTTATCACTCCCTATCATTATTACATGTTTATTGATATGATCTTTTTAAGTCTGTCATCACCATAAGACTGTCATCTCTCTAAAGGTAAACTCCAGGGCTGCTTTTGTTCACTGATACACCCCTAGTACCTTGCAGGTACCAGACTGGATTAGTATATATTGAATCAATAAATAAAAAGAAAGATTATATGAATTAATTGGTGGTTTTCATATGAGCATTATTACAAGCCACTGTCTCTGAAAGCCTGGCAATCCTAGGATCATGCATTAGAATTGCCAGATAGCTGTTTTAAAGTGCACGTTACCAGTCCTTGTCCCTGGTTAACCTACTAACTCAAACTTTCTGAGCACAGAGTCCTACATCAAAAATGTAATTCTAATGTACTGCTTAGTGTGTGGACTCACTCAACTAAGCAAATATTTCCAGGACTCACAAATGTGAAACTTCAGAAACTTGAAATTCAATCTCTTTGCAAAAAAGCAACTAAGTATAAAATTATCCAAGTATTGTCTATTAAATCTAAGAGATTCATTACCAGACTAGCTTTATACGATATAAAAATGAATAAGGTTTGACTGCTATCCTAGGAGGAGATCACAAAGCAGTAAATTAGATGAACTTGTAATCAGGCAAAGTATGATACATTGAAATATATTTTCTTGCCCAGAGATATGACCTTTACTCCTGATTAGAAAGGATGGAGTAAAATCTTTGAGATGCTTGGACCCCAACTTGAATTGAATTTTAATAGATGAATAAGGATAGTCAAGGAGATTTCCAGGAAGATAAAACAGTTCTAAGTTATGGAATCATGAAAGGAATGGCTGCCTCAGGAACTAGAGATAAGAAATAATTTGTAAAGAACATTGTAAGACAAAGAATTTGCATACAAAAGTTTTAACTAATAAAGTAACAACTACAAAGACAAAGACCCACCTTTTAGAACTTTGTGATGAACAAATAGATCTCTTAGCTGATTTCATAACCTTAGTTATTTTTTTCTGCCTACGCTTAAGAAAAATTACCATTGAAACTGAAAATAGTATGTTTGTTAACAAGTGTATTTTTATTACTCTGTATAGGAATTGGAAACCTGTCTTCTAAATTTTCTATGTGAGGTCAGGCACGGTGGCTCACTCCTGTAATTCCAGTACTTTGGGAGGTCAGGCAGGAGAATCACTTGAGCCAAGGAGCTCAAAACCCACCTGGACAGCATGGCAAAACCCCGTCTCAAAAAAAAAAAAAAAATAGCTAGCCGTGGTGGCATGCACCTGTAGTCCCTGCTACATGGGAGGCTGAGGTGGGAGGATTGCTTAAGCTCAGAAGTTTGAGGCTGCAATGAGTTATGATTGTGCCACTGCACTCCAGCATGGGTGACAGAGTGAGACCCTATCTCCAAAATAATAATAATAATCATCATCATCTCTAAGTAAAATATCATGTTATGTTAGAGTTATATATTTAAAGACTTCTTTACAAAAGCATGCTTTGCAGTCTTCAAAATTATATTTTGTTTTATATGGACTGTCATGTAGCTACAGAAAATGCACATTTGATAATCATTGACCAAGAAATGTATTACAGTTGTTAACTAAAAAGGTTCCATAAACACAGAATGGGCAACCTCTAACTTAATAGTTCTCAACCCTAGTTACACTCGAAAACACTTAGAAAGCTTTTAAATTAATTGATAGTAGGGTCTTAGTATATGTTTAGTGTGTTAATTTGGAATTTTATTTTTACTTTAAGTGACTAATAATAAACAGTAAAATCTGTACTAACTATAATAATCTGCTAACCTCGGGAAGAAATACAGATATTTATATTATAAAGAAAATTTACACTAGTATTTTCTAAAAAGTAAAGTTTCTGTAAAAGCATACTCTTTGTTTTACATTCTTAGCCAGCCTTCTTTTGGGGAGAAATGTTTGTGATTATTTCAAGGATTGCAAAGAAAATTATTTGTACAGCATATTTTCTCAATGGCTCAGCTCTTGTCAAATTAAACTAATTGTTGGATTAACCTCCAATATGGTTGTTTCTCTATATATTTTTATGCACAAATGCCAGCCTTTAGTATTTACAATGAAAAAATTAAAATGAGTACTGACTGAAGTAATTCATTCTGTGAGAACCACTGCGAGGTTCAAGCTTGCCACATGTTACTAAGCTAGTGTTTCTGCCTTGAAGTGATATGTCACCTGAATACTGTGTGCTGGGTTAATAGTCACCCCCGAAAAACAGAATGCAGAGAAGATTTCCTACTTCAGCTGACCTGTCTTCTAAAAGTGATTGTGATTTACATTTCATCTTCTGAGCTCTCATACTCTCCAAAATTGCAAGCAGTTTTCCTATTTCCGACAGTGGTTGGGCATTTTAATTAGAGTAACAGTTCTAACAGCACATGCATATTTGCTGGTGTAGAAAGAGTGGACCTTGCCAGAAAGAGTATTTAAATTATAAGTGGTAATAAATAGTTGTATATCTCTGTACATTTTGGCTCTTAATTTTCTTCTTCTGCCTAATGGGAATAATTTTTGCTTTATTTAATTCTGAGTTACAGTAAGAATACAGGACTCTATTTGTATACAATAATGGAAAATAAGATGGTACCGTCAGTCTCAATTCACTTGGCATTCACTCATTCAGTAAATTTATTCTGAAGATGTACCATGTGAGTACATTGTGATGATTAAAATTGAGGCCTTGAAGTCAAATCTTGCTACCCCTTCCTCGTTGTACGATCTTTTGAAATCAGTTTTCTCTCCACTTTGCAACTTTGCTTACCAGAAAAGTGGAGTGAATTAATAACCTTAATAAATTTGAGGGAAAATTTAATGGGACAACATGCATTAAACACTGAAATTGGTATCTAACAGTGGGTGGAATTCAGTGATGGCAGCATGCAAGGGTGTGCAGGAGCGTTTGAATAGCAGGCCTGAGCTTTAGAAGGGAGGAGAAAATAAAGTCCCTGGCTGGCTTCCAGAAACTTGGCTTTGGGATGTTCTAAGTATTGATAAGGTTGCTGTATCACACTGTCTCTGCTGCACAGACAATGCGATTTATGGTGAACACCTGCTTTCCTTCTGGAAATCTTACATTTTGATAGTTATGTCTGTGTAACCAACCCCCAGTAAAACCATGGAGTCTGAGTCTTAGTTATACTTTCTGTCTAGGAATGGTGTTTGTTTCACTGATAGAAGAAGGAGAGCGCTGTGTGTGGCCTCTTCAAGGACAGTATGGGAAGTCTGTGATGGCGTGCCTCCACACTCTTTGCCAGCTGTCTTTTTGCCCTTGCTGTTTCTGTCGTATATCATTTCTTGGTACCAATCCACAGCCATGAGTACAACTGCCTTTAAGTCTTCCTGATTCTTCCTTCTAGCAAATCACCAAATATGAGGATGGTTGTGGAACCTTCCAACCTACGTAGTGCCAATGGTGTAATTTGCGAGAATGACCTCCCCTTACTGAAACATAATGGGAATGTTGTTTGGGGAAAATAAAGAGAGAAGGTAGGAATGTTGAAGCCCTAATGCCTGAATATCTATAGAAACACTGATATATGTAAGAGCAGCTGAACTGTAATTCATTATGAGAGGTCAAAGTTATCCATGACATTTTAAAATAATAATTCTAGTCGTTGGAGAATTGGCTCTATGTATCCTTCATTTCTTTTGGCTGATTAGCTAAAGTTGATAAAAATAAAACAAGAAAAAGCAAAGAACAGAAGGAAGCCTAGAACTTCCCAAGATTGTACCTTGAAGATGAGAAAAAGAAATTTAACATTTTCTGATACCACAATGCCTGTTTATTTACCAGAATTAAGTTGGTATTAAGCTGAAGTCAAATTCTGATGAATAAATTTATATTTAAAGCCTTATAGCACACAATAAGAAAATAACTAAAAAATATGGAAAAAATAAACAAAATAATTAAAATGTTGACTGAGGCAGGAGTATCTCTTGAGCCTGGGAGGCAGAGGTTGCAGTGAGTCATGATTGTGCCACTGCACAGCAGTCTGAGTGATAGAGTAAAACCGTCTCAAAAAAAATTTTAAAAAAAGGAAATGTTATACTAGATAGATGCTTAACCCTACCCACATATAAATACCTACTTTCAGGGAAATGTGACTGAATATAAGCACTGTTTTTAGACTTTGGAATTATGAAAATATTAATATAAAACAAATTATATGATTAAAGACAATTGAAATTAAAAATTATACTATAATATATGGAAAATATGAAAACAATCAGCAGTTTTCAACAAATTTTCATAAACTTCAAACAAGACACAAGTTTTTATCCATCCATAACCCATACATGATTTGAGGATCTTAGAATTATTACTTAAAAAAATAAAATTATAATTTAATAACCAGAAGAGACCTTTACAACAAGTTCTTCACTTGTAGATAAACGTAATCAGAGGACATCAGAGAACTGATAGTTTACCTAAAATCATTTGTCCTATTACACTTATTTTCCTAGAAAAAAATATGTACTTCTTGTGTCAAAATAAACAGACTCTAAAATATCTAATTCACTTAAAAATTTTAATTGTTTTACAAAGTTAATATTTCAGCAATAAAATTCTCCTTGCCTTAGGCTCTTTGCCAAATGGTTAATCATATACAAATGCCTTCACCACTACAAATAAACAAAACTTGCTTTTCAAATAATCCTGAGAAATTTTTCATATTGAAAATAATAAAACCTTAGTATTTTATAAAGCTTATTTTATAAGTTTATATTTTATGAATTAGATTGAAGTAATCTGTCTATATTTAGCATTAAGCAAATGGTAAACACTGGCTGAAACTTAAGTAAAATCTTTAATAAATGACATTAATCTAGAACTCATCAAATTACCTCCAATAATTTATAGCATTTTTCACCTTTAAGACCTTTTAAGAACATTAATTAAAACACAAGTTGCCCTTTTGAGCAAAACCTGCATGAACATTCATAACTTGAATTTCATGAGGCAAGATAATTTGGGGACGGTGTAAGAACAGTTTGTGTGAAGATATACTCCGGCTCAAACTCATAATGAAACACCATTCAGAATGTGACAATTTCTTCTATTACAAATCATGCAATTTCCAGTGTCATCCTTCAGGTAGATGACACTGCTCACTTGGGTTATCACTCACGCAGCTTTCTGCCAAAAATACTGCTTCTTGAGAGTTGTAAAGTATAAGAGGCTGAACAAAGCATAAAGGAGGAAAGGAGAACAGTTTTAGAGTGTTTGCGAAGCGTCTCTAGGCCC
>NW_012103710.1:2264498-2266612 GCF_000951045.1 Mandrillus leucophaeus
AAAACTTAATATGTTTCTCATGTCTCTAAGGTACTCTATTCCTTCTTTCCTTTCTTCCTTCCTTTATTCTTTCTTTCCTTCTCCAGCTTTTTGAAGTATAATTGACCAAAACTATTGTGTATATTCAAGGTGTATAACTTGATGTGTTTATATATGTACACATGGTAAAATGATTACTACAATCAAGCTAAGTAATATACTCATCACTTTAGATAGTTACCTATGTGAGTGTGTGTGGTGAGAATACTTAATATCTACTCTTTTAGCAAATTCCAACTGTGCATTATATGATGAGGCCTCAGGTGTCCATAACTTATTCATCTTATAACCACAAGCTTGTACCTTTTCAGCAACTTTTCGCCACTTCGTCTACACCTGATCCCTGGTAACCACCCTTTTACTCTCTGCTTCTATGAGTTTAACTTTTTTAGATCCCACATATATGTTAGATCACACAGTATTTGCTTTTCTGTGTCTAGCTTATTTCGCTTAGCAGGTTATCTTTCAGATTCATCCATGTTGTCACAAATAGCAGGATTTCCTTCTTTATTAAGGCTGAATATCCCATTGTATATGCATGCATACTATATTTTCTGTATCCATTCACCCATTAACAAACACTTAGCTTAACAATTTTGTTATCTGCCATGAAAGTGTGTTGAATTTTGTCAAATGACTTTTATGTAACTTTTAAGATGATCATATGATATTTTCCCCTTATTCTGTTAGTGTAGTGTTTCTCAGTTATTGATCTGCATATGTTGAACTATCCTTACATTTAGGGATAAAATCCCCCTTGATCATGACATATGATCATTTTAATGTACTGTACATTCAGTATGCTGATTTTTTGTTGAGAACTTTTGCATCTGTGCTCATCAGGGATATTGGCCTGTAATTTTCTTTTCTTGTGATCTTGTTTAGTTTTTGTATAAGGGAATTACTGGCATTGTAAAACATGTCTGGAATTGTTTTCTCCTCTTGACAATTTTGGCAGAGTTCGGGAAGCACAGACATTGTTTTTTCTTTCAATGTTAGGTAGAATTCTGCAGTGAAGTCATTAGGTCTTAGGTTTTTCTTTGATAGGAGACTTTTTATTCCGGATGCAATCTTCTTACTTGTTCTTGGTCTCTTAGTATTTTCTATTTCTTCATGATTCAATCTTGGAAGGTTCTATTTGCCTAGGAATTTATCCGTTTTTTCTAAGTTATTCAGTTGGTTGGTATATAATTGTTCATAGCAGTCTCATGATAGTTTGTATTACTCTGGCATCAGTTTTAATATATCTTCTTTCAATTTTTCGTTTATTTACTTGAGATTTTTCTTTTTTATAGTTAGCCTAATTGGTAGTTTGTCAATTTTGTTCTTTTCCAAAAGCCAACTCTTAGTTTCATTGATCTTTTCTATTCTTCTTTTTTTCTCAATTTCATTTATTTCTGCTCTAATATTATAATTTTTATTATCTCTTTCCTTCTCCTAACTTTGAGCTAAGTTTGTTCTTTTTTTCCCCTTGTTTTTTGAGCTATAATGTTGTGTTGTTCATTTGAGATCTTTCTTCCTTCTTAACATGTGTATTTATTGCCATAAATTTCCCTCTTAGAACTGCTTTCACTGTATCTCATAAGTTTTGGTATCTTGTGTGCATTTGGTTGAAAGTGTACTTCAAGTTCAATATTTCTTTACTGATTTTCTGTATGGATGATCTATCCACTGTTGAAAGTGGGGCATTGAAGATTTCTGCTATTATTGTATTATAATCTATCTTTCCTTTTACATCCATTAATATTTCTTCATACATTTAGGTCCTCCAATTTGAGATAATATATATTTATAATTGTTATATTCTCTTGTAAATTGACCCCTTTATCATTATATAATGACCTTTTTTTCTCCTTTTAAAGTTTTCAATTCAAAGTCTATTTTGTCTATTACAAGTATAAATACACGTGCTTTCTTTTGGTTTTCGCAACCTTTCTCTATCCTTTCATTTTCAGTCCTTAAAGATGAAGTAATTTTCTTGTATGCAGCATATTGTTAGGTTTTTAAAATTTATCCATCCACTCCATGTCTTTGGTTGGAAATTTTAATGCATTCACATTCATGGAAATACTTTC
>NW_012103710.1:2269582-2271293 GCF_000951045.1 Mandrillus leucophaeus
TCATCAAATTACCTCCAATAATTTATAGCATTTTTCACCTTTAAGACCTTTTAAGAACATTAATTAAAACACAAGTTGCCCTTTTGAGCAAAACCTGCATGAACATTCATAACTTGAATTTCATGAGGCAAGATAATTTGGGGACGGTGTAAGAACAGTTTGTGTGAAGATATACTCCAGCTCAAACTCATAATGAAACACCATTCAGAATGTGACAATTTCTTCTATTACAAATCATGCAATTTCCAGTGTCATCCTTCAGGTAGATGACACTGCTCACTTGGGTTATCACTCACGCAGCTTTCTGCCAAAAATACTGCTTCTTGAGAGTTGTAAAGTATAAGAGGCTGAACAAAGCATAAAGGAGGAAAGGAGAACAGTTTTAGAGTGTTTGCGAAGCGTCTCTAGGCCCTGTGGATGCAGTAAGGGTGAGAACTATGCATTTCCATGTAACTCGAGATGAAAATGGGCTTTCTTGGTGATCATGAGAAAATATATCAGGGGTAGGGTGGGGTGCTTCTCAGCCATGCCATGCTTACTAACTCTTCAGTTTGCCTACTCACAATTTTTAGGTTTCAACCTTAAAAAAAGAGATTGTGGAATTATATTTGCATCAAATAGAGTAACTAATAGAATCCATATTTGAAATCCTTAGAAACATCTAAGATTTCAAAATACCACACAAACACATACTTGTTAGGATACTGTTATCATTATATTTATTACCAGACTGTCAATTAAATATTAAAACTTTAATACATTAGGAAACCTGTGTTGATGGTTTTGTCTTTAAAACAGAGTGCAAATGTTGAGATGCAAATGTTGACATTAAATGTCGTCTAGTCTTAAATATTATTTTATATATGAGAGTGAGAGTCAGAGAAAGAGAGAGAATAAAATTTGGGAGGTTAATTGAATTTTTCAAGATGACACAACAAACTCTACAAAGCACGTTTCTCTTATACAGTGTCATGATCTCAGACCAGTCACTGGCATTCATATGCTTTTCTTTGGCGGTAGAAAAAAATAATGCTGGCACTTCTACCACACCAGGATTTTCTAAATCCAGTTTAGATAAGAATGGAAAAAAGAAGAAAAAAGTGAACAATTATGTTAAGTGTAAGCAAGTAGACACAATCAGTACATTGCTGATATTAATGAAAAGCTAGCAATATTTGCTTAGTTCTTTTTTGAGATAGATAATACCGATGAGGTTGATAGGATTTACATGAATAAATGCTAAATTTATTACTATTACAACTACCAGTAGTATGACTCAGTATATACTGGTACCACTATGGTATGACTAAGTGTAAACTTTGTTTATGTCTATAACCCAAATATTAAAAATTTGTTTAATATAAAAAACTTAATATGTTTCTCATGTCTCTAAGGTACTCTATTCCTTCTTTCCTTTCTTCCTTCCTTTATTCTTTCTTTCCTTCTCCAGCTTTTTGAAGTATAATTGACCAAAACTATTGTGTATATTCAAGGTGTATAACTTGATGTGTTTATATATGTACACATGGTAAAATGATTACCACAATCAAGCTAAGTAATATACTCATCACTTTAGATAGTTACCTATGTGAGTGTGTGTGGTGAGAATACTTAATATCTACTCTTTTAGCAAATTCCAACTGTGCATTATATGATGAGGCCTCAGGTGTCCATAACTTATTCATCTTATAACCACAAGCTTGTACCTTTT
>NW_012103710.1:2272983-2290535 GCF_000951045.1 Mandrillus leucophaeus
TATTACAAGTATAAATACACGTGCTTTCTTTTGGTTTTCGCAATCTTTCTCTATCCTTTCATTTTCAGTCCTTAAAGATGAAGTAATTTTCTTGTATGCAGCATATTGTTAGGTTTTTAAAATTTATCCATCCACTCCATGTCTTTGGTTGGAAATTTTAATGCATTCACATTCATGGAAATACTTTCAAGGTAAGGACTTACTATTGTCACTTTAACAGTTTTTGTTTTAGCTGTTTTGTATAGTCTCTGGTTCTTTTTCTCTCGTTATCTTTTATTCATCTACTATAGATGTTTTCTTTCTGTTTACCATTAGGCTTACATAAAACCTCTTATAACAGTTTATTTTAATCTGCTAACAAATATGATCATATACAAAATCTTCACTTTTACTTCCCCTTTCATTTTATGTTTTATGTCAAAATTTACATCTTTTAATATTGTGTATTTCTTAACAAATTGTTATAGCTATAGTCAGTTTTAATAGTTTCATCTTTTAACCATTATACTAGACAGATAAGAGATTTACACACCAACATTACAGTATCAAGAGTATTCTAAGATTGATTATATATTAATTTTAATGGTGAGCTTTATATTAGAGAGACAAGGGATTTACACACCAGCATTACAGTTTTAGAGTATTCTAAGATTGACTATATAGTAATTTTAACAGTGAGTTTTATAATTGTATATACTTTCATGCTACTACTTTGCTCATCTTAGTTTCAGTTTGAACAACTTTCTATAGCATTTTTGTGAGGCAGATCTAGAAGTGATGAATTCCCTCAGCTTTTGTCTGGGGAAGTATTTAACTGCCCTTTTTATTTCTGAAGAGCAGATTTTCCACGTAAATACTTTTAGTGGGCAGATCCTTTCTTTCAGCACTTTGACTATATCATTTCACTTTTCTTCTGGCATGTAAAGTTTCTGCCAAAAAAATCTCTAGATAAACTCACATAGATTCCTATGTATGTGAGAAAACTTTTTCTCTTGTTTATTTCAAGATTCTCTCTTTGTCTTTGATTTTTACAGTTTAATTTAAATATGCCTTGGTAGAGTCTTCTTTGGGTTGAACCTGGGATGGGAGACTTGAGATGTGAAGTACTTGGATGTTCATGTCTTCCCCCAGATTTGGGAAGATTTCAACTTTTATTTCCTTAAATAAGCTTCTTGTCCCTTTCTCTCTCTTCTCCTTCTCTAACTTCTATGATGTAAGTGTTAGCTTTTTAAATTTTTTTTTCATACATCCTGTAGGCTTTCCTCATTCCTTTGCATTCTTTATTTCCCTCCCCTGATTGGATATGTCTAAATGACCTGCCTTTGAGTTTAAAGATTCTTTCTTCTGTTTGATAAATTCTGGTATTGACATTCTTTCTTGTGTTTTTTAATTTCATGTATTGCATTCTTCCAGTAACAGAATTTCTCTTTGGTTCTTTTTGTGAATTATATCCCATGGTTGAACCAATACTTGAAACACTGAATATGCAACACATTTACAAATTTCTATTTGTATTTTACAACAGGGAAGACACATGTTATGAAAATCATAAACAAAGGAGTCAAGTTCCTATAATTTTTAAGAGCTTTGTATTTCAAAACGCAAGTTCAATCATCTCTACAAGGTTGTGCCTCTGGGACAGAGATGGGGCCAAATAAAATTGAGGATGTGCAGGTCAATACCAGGTATTCACAGGTACTTTTGTTTCCTCACTGGAAAAGTCCCGTGGGGGTGGGGAATCAATGACAAGAACTGATAGCTACTCAGAGGAAGTGTCCTAGTATATTTAGTATATGCCATTAATTTAGACAGGATGACATTCTAATTACTTTAGCCATATCTTATATGCATATTTCTTGTTTCTCACAAATTATTATTTAAAAATAACTTTAAAAATGGTTTTCTTAGCCAGTTTAATCAAAATAATGTTGATATTCCTATTGACATTGGCCTTGTACTGTTGTGCTTCAATTATTTTACTTTCTGCAGAAAGAAAATCAACTCAAAGTTGATAAATTGTAAGAAATATGAAATTACAGTCTCTTCAAATTCTCCAGAAAAGGCTTCCTGGAGAATAGAATGACAAATAAACTCTTTAGTAAGTGATTTAAAGCAACCTATACCATCAAGAAAAAGTTAATGTGTTAGCACAAAACATTAAGAAACTTCAACACTGAAGCCCTAGTTAACTTCAAAACCTCCTGTTTAACTTTTTCTGCCATTTCCAAAGGAATTTAAAATAAATCTGTTAACTGGCAGAAGGTAATTAGTTCCTAAGCTTAAATGTCTTTGCCCATCAAAGGACAGATTCTTCCTTAGAATCTATGTGGTAGCCAAATGGTACAGAAGGAGGTAAGAATAAAAGTAAAGACTTAATTAATTTTCTCCAAGAGCTTCTTTAAACATACATATTTCTTTCACTACATGATGTGGTTCAGTCCCACCCAAATTTCGCCTTGAATTGTAATAATCACCACATGTCAAGGGAGGGACATGACGGGAGGTGATTGGAACATGGTGGCAGTTTTCCCCATGCTGTTCTCCTGATAGTGAGTGAGTTCTCATGGGATCTGATAGTTTAAAAGTGTGGCACTTCTCTTTGCTCTCACTCTCCTGCCACCATGTAAGATATGCCTTGTTTCTACTTCACCTTCTGCCATGATTGTAAGTTTCCTGAGGCCTCCCAGTCATGCTTCAGGTTAAGCCTGTGGATCTCTGAGTCAATTAAACCTCTTTTCTTCAAAAGTCACCCAGTATCAGGTAGTTCTCAGTAGCAGTGTGAAAACGGACTGATATGCCACATACTGTACTATTGTGTGAGTACAGTAATGGCAAATTCCTATGTTATATGTAAGGTAAATGGAAGGAGACTGCTGAGAAAAGGGAGGTGAAGCCACAGATACACTACTTGAGTTTTACAACTAGGGTCAAAATCGAAAATATCTTTCCAGCCACAGAGAACCTACTCTCAAAATTTAAAGACATCCATGATTTCACTAATTGAAAGTACACTTTGCCAATAGAGAAAAGGCAAGGGTAGCTCAGGAATTGAAGATTGCGAGCAATTCAGATCCATCCAGTTTTTATATTATGTTAATTTTTATAACCCCAGCATTCATTAAATATTACTTGGCTAAATTAATATATGAATGAGTACATAAATAAATAAATAAATAAAAGAGAAAGATCATGCTTTATGGAGTTAAATTTTATTTCCTCCTCATTTATGTTCAGATTTTAAACATGATCTTGAAATTAATCATTCTCTAATTTTATTTCATTAATTTCAAGTGATATTAATACCATTTTAAATACATATATGCATGCATACATATATACATACATGTTTATAATAAGCATTCTTCACCTTTTTCTCTATGCATGTATTTACCCATTTTTTTTGATCCTACCAGATAGTCAGATGAAAATGAAAAATTCATTCTGAATGTTCAAAAATAATCAAATGCAAACAACTGCTTGGATTGTTTAAGTATTAATATTTAGAACTAAACATTTGGTCCATATTTCTGTATTTAGTATCTTTGACTCAGTCCACTGAACAAGAAGTTCTTGCTGTACATTTTGTGACCAATTTCTTTGACTGTTGTGAGCACATGTTTGCATTGACCTTGATCTTTTACTTTTGGCACCTTCTAAATGTCACCAAATTGATGGTATTGATATGAAAAAAAAAAAAAAAAAGAGCTCAATCATTTAAAATAGTCATTCATGTGATCCTTACGATATGAAATTGGGAATTTTGTGAGCACTTATAGTTAAGGTTAATGTATCTGAATGTTCCTTATTTTTGGCTTGTAGAATAAAACTGCAATTCAAATCCATAATTCATTAAATTTAATTAAAAATTAAAAAAACTTTAAAACAAAAATTTTTTGACATTCATGGCAAACCTGATCTCAACTGATACGTCCTTAGTAGTTGAAGTAGTTAAATATTCATATATTTTGCTACACAAATATCACTGTATTTGATTATGGGGCATTGCCCCAGATCCCACTGTGATGTTATATAGTACATGCATATGCAGTGTATTGTTTCTAAAACATTTTTTAAAAGTTCTCTAAATTCCATAATACATGAAGTATAAAGAGTTTTATATAAGTCATAAGAAAACTGTGGTCCACACAACAGTTATTTTTCCTATTGATTTTTTTTTAAAGACCCATTTTGATGAAACTGGAAGCCTAACCATAGCTTTGGGTTTCCAGGATCATGCTGATTAACTATTCTTTCAGCTATATCTGATGTTTTGGGATTATATAGACAGGGATTTGAAATGTATGAATAGAGACAAGCCTGATGGTTCTAAAGAAACCCTGGAAGTTAGGTTGCATAGCAATCAGTTGACTGGAGATTGGTAATTTTTCTTTCTCTAAAAATCCAAGGGGAGAGTTTACACCGGAGATCACCTTTTTAGAAGACTGGGTTGTATGTGGGCAGTGGAAGACTCTTTGCTTACACATCTGATCTTAATTTCATGTAAGATTATTATATTGAACCTCGACTTTATCCAAGCCCCTCAAATTTTCATGCATAGCTGACATTTTACCCCAATGTCCTGGTGTCTAAACCTTGTTCTGTTTGATACATATGCCTAAGTCATTTCCAATACCTGCATTATAAGGAAGCTGAATGAGAAAAATCAATAGTAAGAAATAGTTTCCCTTACTGGGACTCTAAACTCTAAACATCTACATGTCCAGCAACATAGACCAGACACGGGTTTATTCCAGGAACTAGAAGAAGGAGCAGGGGATCCATTCACCTGAAATAGAGTGCTCATAGGAGCCCTTATTAAGCACCACAATGAATCATTTGATTGGATTTTTTTTAATCTTCCTTGGGCTGTTTTTATTGTTGTTGTTATCAATACTATCCTATTTAAATGTTTGGAGGCAGTGAAGAATAAAAGATCAGTGTCAGTGCTAAGAAGGCTTGTAGCTTGCCAAAGAATCTAGTTACAAATAAACAGTAAGAACTTCTTCAGATGACCTGGTCATAGACATAAAATAACAAGTAATCATGTGCCTTCTCTTTACACTATGTGATTTTCCCCCAATAAAACCTGTTTACACAATACATATCGTGAATTGAAAAACCTGTGTGGGTTTATTATGCCAAATCAAGATATTCAGTCCCTTTAGTATTCTTCTGTAAATCATAATTTAGTTAATAAATATACAATTGATATATGAACCTATAGAATTACATAGGCATGTTATATTTTAAGAAAAATGCTGTCATTTTATTGTATCTGTATCTTCAAACAATTGCTCCCTTTTAGAGATAAGGTTAGGGATTTATTCTGCTTATCTATAAAACTTTTAGAAATTTGTTTAAAGAAATGCCTACTGTATTGTTTTATGAACCATAGAACTTTAGTACCATTATTTCATAGTTGCGCTTACTTTTGTAATGGTACTACCATATTTAATCATACAGATTATGATTCAGCCATTAATTTTGATAAGAAATCAAATTTCCTACAAGATGACGAATATGTCCTCACCAAGAGCATACTTAAGAAAATGTTATAGGCTTACAGCATTTCCCAAAGTAGACCAATACCAACACCCTGTGATAATTTTATGAATATTCTCTTTGTCAACCATGTAAATGCAATAACAGACTCTTCCTCATTATTGCTAATCAGAATTTATCCTGTTACTGCTTTAAGTATTTCTTTCATGACAGAACCAGAAAACTACCTACAACCTTTGCAATAAAAAATGAAGTCCTCACCTCTCATTCATTTCAGTCCCCTGCCAAAAGCTGTGGAAGCAGCCTTGCTACTGAACCAGAGTCTGAACTTTTCTTCCCTACTTCCCCTTATCCCTGTCAGCAGTAGAAGGTTAGTCAGGCTACATTTGCCTATGTAAGACTGATCCCCTACAAGATCACAATTGCACATTTTTCCCTCAAATCTTTATTTGAATCTCTAGATGCGCAAACATTCAAGGGAAAGACCATTTACTTAACTCTGCACACTAAGTATATTTAAATATTAGATCTAATCCAACTGTGAATCTTAAATTTGTAGGATTTATGATAAATTTCCTAAAATTATAGGAGTCTCCTTGCAAGGCAACGTTCTAAGTGTTTTAATCCTATTACCATATTTAATAGTCAAAATAATGCTTTATAGAAATATCAAAATACCCAGATGAGAAAACTAAAAAACAGTTAGCTGAACTTACAGCTAGTTAAATGGCAGAGCCACAATTTAAAATCCAGTATTCAAGCTCTAGAATATATACTTGTAATCACTACACTATGCTAACTTACAATACATATAAATTGCTATTACAACAAAAAATATAATGAACAATGTAGTAGCCATTTTGATGCCCCCAAAATAATTTCACCTGTATATCTTCCAGGAATAAGGGTAGAATTGCATTTTCTGGCTCCTTTGTAAGTATGTGCTGGTTCCATGTAATTCTGGTAAATAAATTCTGTATATTGTTTCCAATAATATGTAATTGCCTCTGTGAGACTGACATAGAGAGGGATATAGTTTACATGGTGTATCTCCATCTGCTTGGGTTTGTTACCAACTACAATGAGTAGAGGTATCTGTCAGTCTGTGAAGGAAATATACTTGAACAAAAATCAAAATTATATTGCTTTGAGGCATATACATTTGAGAACCTCTTACTAACAACAAACAGTAAAATTAAAAGACATTATATGTTTCTAATACAATGTAGCAAAAAGTTGTAAACAAAACATGCTAAGAAATAAATGTTAATCATTCTACAAACTTTCACCAGCGTAGAAATAAAACATAAATATTTTTATAATACATCATTTTATATTTATTTCATAATTTCATGTGTCTCAGTACCATTTGTTAACATCATTTGCTGACAAGTAATTTATCGCTTTCTTCACCATTGTTAAGCAAAAATTAAAGTGCATAATGACAAAAGACTAGCAAAACAAAATAGGTATGCAGTTTACTACCAGCGGCCTAGCTCATTTAAAACAACACAATTTTTATCCCAAAATAACATAATCCATCAAGTAGATATTAGCCACTTAATATATGCCTATTTCTACTGGTCTGGTAATTAGGACAGATATTTTAAATTAATTTTTAAAGTAGCCAGATGATTTTAAGATGCTTCAGATTATATTTTATAGATGAACTTTAAATAGGACACCTCTAAGATTGGAATAACAGTTTCTTGAGCCAACAAATGTACACTAATAATTAATATGTCGTTATCTTTTGAAATCTGCTCGTGCTCACTTTGGCAGCACATATAATAAAATCAGAAAGACGCAGAGAAGATTAGCATGCCCCCTGCACAAGGATGACATGCAAATTCATGAAGTGTTCCATATTTTTATAAACTTCTGGAGACATACACCCTCCCAGTGAAAATGGACTAATACATGGATGAACCAATAATGGGCAGCAAAATTGAATTAGTAATAAAAAAAAAAATACAATAAAAAAAAAAAAAAGCCTAGGACCAGATGGATTCACAGCCAAATTCTACCAGATGTACACAAAAGAGCTTGTACCATTGCTACTAATATTATTCCAAAAAACTGAGGAGGAGGGCCTTCTCCCCAACTCATTCTATGAGGCCAGTATCATCATGATATGAAAACCTGGCAGAGACACACACATACAAAGAAACCTTTAGGCCAATATCCTTGATGAACATTGATGCAAAAATCCTCAACAAAATGCTGGCAAGCTGAATCCAGCAGCACATCAAAAAACTTATCCACCATAATTAAGTAGGCTTTATCCCTGGGATGCAAGATTAATTGAACATACTCAAATCAGTGAATGCAATTTATCACATAAATAAATAGAACTAAAGACAAAAGCCACATGATTATCTCAATAGATGTAGAAAAGGCTTTCGGTAAAATTCAACATGCCTTCAAGTTAAAAACTCCCAACAAACTGGCCGGGTACAGGGGCTAACACCTGTGATCCCAGCACTTTGGAAGGCTGAAGTGGATGGGCCACTTAAGTCCGGGAGTTAGAGACCACCCTGAGCAACATAGTGAAACCCCGCCTCTACTGAAAATACAGTGATAATAATAATAACAACAACAACAACAACAACAACAACAACTGTCCATGGTGGCGTGCACCAGTAGTCTCAGCTACTCAGGAGACTAAGGCATGAGAATCACTTGAACCCAGGAAGCAGAGGTTGCAATTAGCCAAGATCTCACCACTGTACTCTAGGCTGGGCAACAGAGTGAGACTCTATCTCCAAAAACCAAAAACAACACAAAATAAAAGCAAAACTGTCAACAAACTAGGTATTGAAGGAACATATCTCAAAATAATCAGAGCCGTCTTTGACAAACCCACAGCCAACATCATATTGAATGGGCAAAAGTTGGAGGCATTCCCCTTTGAAAACCAGCACAATATAAGGATGTCATCTCTCTCCACTGCTATTCAACATAATATTGGAAGTCCTGACCAGAGTAATCAGGCAAATGAAAGAAATAAAGGACATTCAAATAGGAAGAGTGGAAGACAAACTAACCCTGTTTGCAGACAACATGATCTGATATCTAGAAACCACCACAGTCTTGGCCCAAAAGCTCCTTAAACTGATAAACAACTTCAGCAAAGTCTCAGGATACAAAATAAATGCACAAAAATCCCTAGCATTCCTACACACCAACAATAGACAAGCCAAGAGCAAAATCAGGAACACAATCTCTTTCAGAATTGCCACAAAGAAAATAAAATACCTAGGAATACAGCTAAATAACCATGGAGGTGAAAGATCCCTTCAAGGAGAGCCGCAAAACACTGCCCAAAGAAATCAAAGAAACAAACAAGTGGAAAATATTCTGTGCTCATGGATAGGAAGAATCAACATAATTAAAATGGCCATACTAATCCAAAGCAATGCATAGATTCAATGTTATTTTTAATAAATTATCAAAGACATTCTTTGCAGAGCAAGAAAAAACCTATTTTAACATTCACATGAAACAAACAAAAAAAGCTCAAATAACCGATGTAATCCTAAGCAAAAAGAACAAAGTTGGACACATCATGCTACCCAACTTCAAACTATACCACATGGTTAAAGTAACCAAAACAGCCTGGTGCTGGTACAAAAACAGACACACAGACAAATGGAAAAGAATAGAAAGCCCAGAAATAAGACCCCACAACTACAACCATCTGACCTTTGACAAAGCTGACAAAAACAAGCAATGGGGAAAGGACTCTCTACTCTATAAATGGTGCTGAGATAACTGGCTAGTCATATGCAGAAGATTGACCCCTTTCCTTACACCATATACTTAACCCCTTTCCTTACACCATATACAAAAATCAACTCAAGATTGATTAAAGACTTAAATGTAAATCATAATTATGTAATCTCTGAAAGACTACCTAGACAAAACCATTCTTGGCACAGGAACAGGCAAATATTTCATGATAAAAACACCAAAAGGAATTGCAACTAAAACAAAAATTGACAAATAGATCTAATTAAACTAAAGAGCTTCTGCATAGCAAAAGAAACTATTAAACAGAAAGCCTACAGAATGGGAGAAAATTTTTGCAAACTATGCATCTGACAAAGATCTAATATCCAACATCTACAAGAAACTTAAATAAATTCACAAGAAAACCAAACAACCCCATTAAAAAGTGGGCAGAGGACATTAACAGATAGTTTTCAAAAGAAGTCATACAATAAGCATATTTTAAAAAGCTGACCAACACTGATCTTTAGAGAAATACAAATCAAAACCACAATGAGAAACCATCTCACACCAGTAAAAATGGCTACTATTAAAAAGTCAAAAATAACAGGTGCTAGTGAGGTTACAGAGAAAAAGGAACACTTAAAAACTGTTGATAGGAGTGTAAATTAGTTCAATTATTGTAGAAAATAGTTTGGCAATTCCTTGAAGACCTAAAAATAAAACTACCCAGTAATCTCATTACTGAGTATATACCCAAAGGAATATAAATCATTCTATTATAAAGACACATGCAATGTGTATGTTCATCTCAGCACTATTTACAATAGCAAAGACATGGAATCAACCTAAATGCCCATCAATGGTCTAGTGGATAAAGAAAATGTGATATATATACACCATGGAATACTATGCAGCCATAAATAATGAAATCATGTCCTTTGCAGGGACATAGATGGCACTGGGGTTATTATCCTTAGCAAACTAATGCAAAATCAAACACAGCCTGTTCTCACTATTAAGTGGAAGCGAAATGTTCAGGACATGTAGACATATAAAGGGGAACAACAGACACTGGGATCTATCAGAGGGTGGAAGGTGGAAGGTGGAAAGAGGGAGAGGATCAAGAAAGATAACTAATTGGTACTAGGCTTACTACAGAGGTGACAAAATAATCTGTACAACAAAGCTCCATGACATGGGTTTACCTGTATAACAAACCTACACATGTACCTCCTGAACTTAATATAAAAGTTAAAAAAAAAATCTTATATTACTGGTCCTAAGTAATATGGGCTTGTATAAATTTAAAATTTTAGGTTTATATAAATTATAAAGTACATCGTTTTTATAATGAATTTAAAAAGATGGATTCCACCTCTCCCCAAAGAGGACAATTTTATCATTAGGGATGAATAATTAGAAATGTATCAAAATTATTTTAGTTACTTAAACATTTATTTTATGGGGAGATATCTATGCAGAGTTTTTTAAAAATTGTTGAAAAGTGATACATTTCCTCATAACTAACACTTTATGTAAAGTCATGTTTCTCAGTTTTTGAGGTTATCTGTTAGCTAATAGTTTTTATGAACAGAGTAATCCAAGTAATGTCACTGGTAAAATTCTGGACAATATATTTATCCAAATAAGATAAGTTTAAATTTCCAAGGGAAAATTGCTAGCAAATGCACATCATGTATATTATACTTTCCATTCCCACAGGAAAAACAATTACAGTGTTTACTGTTCAAATGACAACACCTCTCCAATTCTCCCATAGCTCCCTTGCCATTTGGAAGCAAGAGGCTTATGTATTACTACAAAAGTTATTTCCTTAAATTCTTTTACAACTTTACTCTTACAGACAATGGAATATATTCTACTTTTTATTTTTGTGGAGAGAAACATAATAATTATAAGAAGAGTAAAGTTCATGAAGCTGGTCATATGCGTCACTTACTGAGGAAATATCTCTTCAATTATTAGAATTGATGAGAAGATGAACTAAGTTACAGAAATGTGAATATAGATCATTCCTTATCAATGGAAATTAGAGTCACCTAAATGTATTTACTATTAGATAATCACATGATGATAATGAACATTATTTATGAATAATTTTTGAGATTGGAGAGAAAGGAAATGGCTTCTCAAACCGCTTTTTTGGGGAAGGTTTTATTTTTATAATTTTTTCTTAATGGTAAATGGTAAACATCATTTCCCCTTTGTCTCTTGTTTTCCTCTAAGTGATTTATTTATTTTTCTATTTTGCTGTTTATGGGCAGTGTAGGGAAGAGCAAGTAAGAGGTAGGAAATATTTGAATTGTAAATAAAGGTTGTTTAGGAACAAAAACGGAAGGAAAAAATATTTTACTATCTGTCCTGTACCATAATCTTAAAAAAAGTTATTTTGAAAATTGCTGTTTGTATAATCAATGTGTTCATATACTTCATTTGGATTTTCACATAACTAAACTTAAAAGTGTATAATATGTGAATACTTGTATATCAAATATTGTAAATTTAAAAAATTATCAATGGAACAGCCAAAGCATTCTGTCCTCCTAGCTGTGGTAGCCCCTATGGGGAATAAAGCGAAGGACTCATGATTTATGCCCTACAGGAGCTTTATAGAGATTAAAACATTCAAGATGTTACTCAACCGAAGACTAATATGAGTTGCTTGTTGAATAAAACGTAGTAAACAGCACATCCTGTGATTCTAGAAGTCTTGTTCTCTTGGGTCACTCTGCCACTGTTTCAGTCCAATAATCAAAATTTATATATCATTCTATCTATATACATTAGATTAAAATAATTGCTTTAAAGTTATCAAGACTTAATTTAAGACCAAGAATATTATTTCTCAGATATGAAATGGACATTACTTATCCTCTCTAAATTTTAGTTGCCTCATCTGCAAGATGCAGATTATGATAGTAGTAATTGTAGGAATTTTGCAGAATCAAATATGATAATTGTAAAAATGTTTAGCTCAGAGCCTCACGCATGGTAAATATTCAAGTAAATATTAAGTTCTATTATAATAATTCATATAGAATAACTCTGTTTCATTTACTGCTAGACATGATTTCATTCCTGGTGAGTCCGCACTATGTGTGTGAGGGGCAAATAGATATATGTGTATTGTATTATTACAAGTTGCATAATGGTTTAGATACCTATGCTTAAGACAACAATGATTCCTCAAGAAACAATACGTTGTCCATTTTTAGTTTTCCTGTTCCAGAGATAGGCTGTTCCTTGACCAATGGTGGCTAACCCATCAGATATAGAGTGCCTCAGTAAAGATTCTCCAGAGAAACTAAACTAATAGAATGTGTGCATGTGCCTGTGTGTGTATTATAAGGAATTGGTCACATAATTATGGAAGCTGAAGAATCCAGATACAGGGTAGTCAGTGGAATAGTTCCATTCCTAGTCCATGTTGGAAGTGATCAATATCTCAGGTCCAGGACAGTAAGGCAGAGAGAGAGAGAAGTCTTTCTGACATCATTTTAAATTTTACTCTGGCCTTAAAAGAACTGAATGAGACCCACCCACACTGGGGATAGAAATCTGCTTTACCTCAGTCTATTAATTCATATGTTAATCTCATCCAGAAATACCCTCATAGAGACACCTAGAAAAAATGTTTAACCAAATCTGTGGGTCCTGTGGTCCAGTCAAGCTAACACAAAATTAACTATATATGGTACCTGGACATCCTCCATTTTCTACTATTCACTTCCTCTTTTCCTGGCTTCTATACTCAGAGATTATAGGAAATCTAATATTTCTCCTGGGAACTAAATCAGCTTGAGATTGTCACAGTTGCTATGGTTTGAATGTGGTTTGTCCCTGCCAATACTCACATTGAGATTTAATTGCCACTGTAACCATGTTGGGACGTGTAGCCCAGTGGGAGTTGTTTGTGTCATGTAGGCAATTCCCATACGAATGAAGTAATGCTATCTCATTGGAAATAAGTGTGTTCTCCCTCTTGCCAGAATGGATTTGTTACTGGGAGAGTGGGTTATAAAAGAAATATTTCCTCCTCCTTTTTGTGACCTCTCTTTGCTCACACCTCTCACCTTTCCATTTTCCTGCTATGTCTTGTAGCAGCACATGGCCCTCATAAAAAGCCAAGCAGATACTGGTGTCATGTTCTTGGACTTTCCAGTCACTAGAATTGTGAGATTAATAAACCTGTTTTCTTTATAAATTTCCCAGCCTCATGTATTTAGCAACACTAAATGCATTAATACCCACAGTTATGTTTATTCCTGTTGGTTTAAGCTCACATTTAGATTTTTCAGTATGTTCTAACAAGTAATTCTATGGTATTGTATAGAAATTTGTATATTTTAGTATTTCCAGTATCCATGGGCCATTTTATGAAGCAACATTTAATTGGTTGGTTATTTCTACTAGATTTTCTTTGTATAATGAAATAGCACATCAGATCTAAAAGTGATTTAACATATTAGAAAACACAGAACATTTGGAAATCTTGGCTATTCAGATTATCTGCAAAGTATTTATCTTTAGATCTTTTAAGCAAACAATTGCATGCCAAATAGTTGGTTTCTAAGTTTTCAGATATTAAAATTTAGATTATAAAGTTGACATTAGAAATAAGCCTGCAATGGTATAAATGAGAGGAGAAATGCAGAAAGTTCAAAATTCATAGATTAAAATCAAATGTTTAATTATTTGTAAAATGGTAGCAGGAGTTTCTCTCAATTCACAGTACATATGTTTCTTATATGCTGACAAATGTTTCAGATTTACAAACTTTTACAACTGGACTAGAAGAGGTTTCAGTGTCAATCTAATGTAATCCACTCATATTGCTGTAACATAGGTAAACCTTAGATTTATGAAAGATGCCCAAGGTCACACAACCAGTTTGAGGCAGAGTCTAAATTGTGACCTTGACCAACCGACTTCCAATTCTGTGTTCTTTCCATTATGTAATTCTCAGAATGAGAAGACAGAGATGGATGTTCCTGATGTTTCATAAATAACAGTGATTCCAACATAGTTTTGTGGTTCTCAGTCATTAATCTTACTCATTGCCAAACTTTTCAGGGGAGTTGCTATTATAGAAGCAGCACTTACACTCAAAAATGCCAACTGTAACCACAATTGTTTCTCAGAAGGAATGGATATACAGGACATTCCCCATATCATACAGCCATTACCTAAGATTATTGAAGATAATTGCAATGTTATCAGAATATCTTCTGGGTTACTAGAAAAGACTGAGATTTTAAATTAAGTTTCTGTTAGTCATCTTTTTCTCTTAAGATATTTATCTGGGAGATTCAAAGTTGTCAATATTACAGAGACATGATCTAATTAGGATGTGATGGCTCAGACAATCTGATACTATAATAGTATTCTCTAGCATAGCTTTGAGTTAAAAGTGGTCTACTTCTTATACCCATTACCTTTGTCAAAATTTAAGCACTTGCTTTCTTTTTGATGCAAATATTTCTTAATATTTCTTACTCTTTCTGCAGAGTTCTTTTGGGTTTATATGTGGGTTTATTAAAAATATGTATTAAAAATTCTCATTTTTAATTAACTGAAGTTGATAGTTACAATGTAATTTTTATCAGCCAAGTATTGTTGTTTTTCTAATCTGCATATGCAACACAGTACACCATTAATCCAAATATATGTATGAAAATATAATCAACTGAAAAGCAAGTCTTTGCCTGTCCTGTAGTGTTTATAGAAGATCCTGATACTTAGAATATTCATTTCCCAATATTCTGCATGTCAGCCTTTCTGGACAGAATCCATCCATTCATTCATTCACCCATCCATTTGCATACTTGTTTTCTTCTATAATTGTTACTCTATTACATCTTTCAAACTGCCTTTAGGGGTTATTCTTTAAAACAGATACAGAAAAGAGAATAAAATAGCTAAGTAAAAGCTGATTCACAATGGAGTAGTAAAACAATTTAAAATATTAATTGAGAAATGAGAAATTGATCCAACTGGATGGAATGAACAAAAGAGAAAGGGACTGAACTTCAAAATAAAACCATAGAGTACTATACTTATAGCTTGAAAGAAGCTTGCTCAAGATCTGAAAGTGTCCCATTAGCACGATTTGAGACACATGGTTTTCAGACATTTTCCAAATTTGTATTGATAGATCTTGTTTACATTTTAATTTTTAAGTCAATTTCTAGTATGAGGAAATATGCTATTGAAACAACTCACTTGAATTCATTATTCTTTCACTCTTTTTTGTTGTATTTCAATGGAAATCTCTTCACATTACTCATATAGTAAGAGATAATTGAATGATCTTTCCTGTATACAACTTGCCTAGAGTAAAACAAACTTATTCATTAACCCTTATTTATCTCATATCCACTAAATAAAAGCATCTTTGTGGAAGATGCTTCCATTTCTTATAACTAAGAAAATTTTACTACAACTCATGAGATCCAACTGTGTTTTATACTAAAGTACTAAAATATTAAGCCTTCTACTAAAGCAAACTTTTAAATAAGGGCCTATTGATAGCTGGAAATAATTGAAGATCTTAATCTGTGTTCATTTATTTAGGCCTTTATTCACAGAATGCTTATTAAGGATCTACTAAGGACAGGCTACTAGAGAAAAATATGGAGGATGTAAGCACAAATAAGTCATGTTTCTTTGTATGATAAGCAAGTAGTATAAAAAGAAATTTAAAATATATATGCTGAGAAGAAGCTGGAGGTTATTACAGCAGGAAAAACAGTATTTTTTGAGATGGCAAGGTATTTTAAATACAGTGGAAGGTTAGAAAGGATTTCCAAAAGTAAAAGTAAAGATCCATGTATATTAGAAAAAAATCACGCACATAACATTAAGCATAGAGACATGAATAATTAAGGTGTGTACATAAAATGACACAGAGGGCATAGGTTACAGGAAGTAAGGGCTAGATTGTTAGATTTTAATGTACACATTGCAGAGTCTTCATTAACTAACATTTGTCTAAATAGGAATTTTGTTTGTTTTGTTTTAAGTCAAGTTCAGTCAATATGTTTTCAATATTGATATTTAAAATTTTCTTCAATTCTTGAAAAATTGTAAGCTTTATCTCTGAATATTTTCTTTCCTCGGCTATCTATGGTTGTTTCTCCTGAAACTCTTCTTAGACAAAATGGAAACTTCTCAATTTGTTCTTCCGATCTTTCAACTTTCAGTACTTGTCATATGTTTATCTCTGTTGTGTTCTGTGGTGCATCCTCATTTCTAAATTCTAGTAATCAATATTCTCTTCAGAATTGTCTACTAGACTATTATTTATTTCATATGCTATCTTTTCAGACCCCTTGTTTCTATTTCCAAGATTTTCAAGAAAATATATCCTGTCCACTTTGTTTCCACTGTCTTGACTAGAAGCTCTCACCGCTGTTTGAAATAAACTGTCAGTTTTCTCTAGAGTGCTGCTATTCCTATTTAGCCATTTCAAATCCTCTAAAAGTCACCCGGTGTGTTAAGATCACTACAAATCATTGTACTGTCTTCTGGTTTGACATCAAACATCTTCCACATTAGTTCTCTTCATACATTGATGAGCATTGTTCTTTGTTTCAATTTGTGAGAAACATAACATATAATAAGTTTATTATATTGTTATTCATTGTATCTCTATCATATTGAGGCAGACATTTTAATAGGTATCATGCACATATGTTTTTATCAAGTTTATGCAGAAAATTAAATCAGAAAAAAATTTAGACATTGTAGCAGACATATTTTAGTCTGCAGAAATATTAAATAATCTCATGTTAGACGTTGAACTCGCAAGCAGAGTTTAAAGAAAATGACGTTCTATCAAATTTGCTTCAGTACAATCATATTCAGTTACTCATGGTGTTGTGCCATCTACCCTCTGCTCTTAAAAACAAGCCCTTAGAAGGTCATTGCAACCTTAAGTGTTGTTTATTTTCTTCAGATTATGCTGTAACTTGACAGGAGTCATAAGAAGGCCACATTATAAATGATATATCTTGGTTACCAATGTCCTTTTCTGCCAGTACTGAGACAGCTCTTGTCAAAGCTCTTAGGCAGGATGATGCATTCTTACTCTACTAAGTGATAATCTGAAATGCTACCCATAGTGCTACCAAAGTCCTAGCATTGTCTTTTTTTAGATTATCTTGAAACACACACACACACACACACACACACACACACACACACACACACATTTAAAGTGTTCTTCCTTACAGTTTTGGTAATATGGTATATATACATACATGAACACAAATAAAATTTAAGAAATTTTAATC
>NW_012103710.1:2292505-2295707 GCF_000951045.1 Mandrillus leucophaeus
GATTTAAATAAACAAAATTTTACATTAACGTATGTTCTAATGTAGCACAAGACATGTTCTTTACTAAGGAGAATATACTGATGACAAATGGACATGTAAAAAATGTTTAATACCACTAGCAACCACAGAAATGTTAAATAATTAACCATTAGGGGAAATAGTAAAAGGAAAATGAAAAATCATTACATACCTATCAGAATGACTATATACATATATATAGTATACATACATACATATTATATGTATATATGTACATATTTTTGTATATGGATGTATATATAGATATACATATGTACACGTGTAATATGCATGCACACAGATATATACACATATATACACATACATACACACACACATGCACATGTATACATATATAAACTTGTATATATACACACATGTATACATGCGTATGTGTGTAGATATGTATATATGTATATGTGTATATACATATGTGCACATGCATGTATATGTATATATGTATATGTGTATATACATATGTGCACATGCATGTATGTGTATATACATATGTACACATGCGTGCATGCATATATGCATACATGTGTATATACACACATATCTACATATTTGTATGTATATGTATATATATGTGTGTATGTACATACATATATACACATATACATATGTTGGCTAAGGGCAATTAAATTGGATCACTCTCTGGCTTTGTGTCATAATCTTATTCAGAGAGACCTTGATCGCTTTTTGATTCCACAAGATTTCACACTGGTCCATTACATTGATGACATTATACTGATTGGATTCAGTGAGCAAGAAGCAGTAAACACACTGGACTTATTGGTGAGACATTTGTGTGCCAGAGGATGGGAAATAAATCTGACTAAAATTCAGGGAACTTCTACCTAAGTAAAATTTCTAGGGGTCCAGTGGCGTGGGGCCTGTTGAGATATTCCTTATAAGGTGAAGGATAAGTTGCTGCATTAGGCCCCTCCTACAACCAGGAAAGAGGCAGAACGCCTAGTGGGTCTATTTGGATTTTGGAAGCAACACATTCCTCATTTGGGTGTGTTACTTTGGCCCATTTATCGAGTAACCCGAAGGCTGCCAGATTTGAGTGAGGTCCAGAACAGGAGAAGGCTCCGCAACAGGTCCAGGCTGCTGTGCAAGCTGCTCTGCCACTTGGACCATATGACCTAGTAGATCCAATAGTGCTCGAGGTGTCAGCGGCAGACGGGTATGCTGTTTGGAGCCTTTGACAGCCCCCATAGGTGAATCATAGCAGATGCCTCTAAAGTGTTGGAGTAAGGCCCTGCCATCTTCTTCAGATAACTACCTTCCTTTTGAGAGACAGCTCTTGGCCTGTTACTGGGCTTTGGTGGAAACTGAATGTTTGACCATGGGTCATCAAGTCACCATACGACCTGAATTGCCCGTCATGAACTGGGTGCTTTCTGCCCCATTAGCCATAAAGTGGCTCATACACAGCAGCATTCCATCATCAAATAGATGTGGTATATACGTGATAGGGCTCAAGTAAGTCCTAAAGGCATGAGTAAGTTACAAGAGGAAGAGGCTTCAATGCCCACGGTCTCCACTCCTGCCACCCTGCCTTCTCTCCCCCAGCTTGCACCGATGGCCTCATGGTGAGTTCCCTACGATCAGTTTACAGAGGAAGAGAAGACTAGGGCCTGGTTCACAGATGGTTCTGCGCGATATGCAGTCACCACCCATAAGTGGACAACTGCAGCACTACTGCCCCTTTCTAGGACATCCCTGAAGGACAATAGTGAAGGGAAATCTTCCCAGTGGGCAGAACTTGAAGTAGTGAACGTGGTGGTGCACTTTGAATGGAGGGATAAATGGCCAGATGTGTGATTATATACTGATTCATGGGCTCTAGCAGATGATTTGGCTGGATGGTCAGGGACTTGGAAGAATCATGATTAGAAAATCGGTGACAACGAAATTTGGGGAAGAGATATGTGGATGGGTCTCTCTGAGTGGTCAAAAACTGTGAATATATTTGTATCCCATGTGAGTGTTCACCAACGGGTTACCTCGGCAGAGGAGGATTTTAATAATCAAGTGGATAGGGCGACCCGTTCTGCAGACACCACTCAGCCTCTTTCCCTAGTCACCCCGTCATCACCCAATGAGCCCATGAACAAAGTGGCCATGGTGGCAGGGATGGAGGTTATGCATGGACTCAGCAACATGGACTTCCACTCACCAAGGCTGACCTGGCTACAGCCACTGCTGAGTGCCCAATTTGCCAGCAGCAGAGACCAATACTGAGCACTTGATATGATACCATTCCTTGGAGTGATCAGTCAGCTACCTGGTGGCAGGTTGATTATACTGGACCTCTTCCATCACAGAAGTGGCAGAGGTTTGTCTTCACTGGAATAGACACTTACTCTGGATATGGGTTTGCCTACTCTGCACACAATGCTTCTGCCAAGAACACCATCCATAGACTCATGGAATGTCTCATGCACCATCATGCCATTCTACACAACATTGCCTCTAACCAAGGCACTCACTTGATGGCTAAAGAAGTGCAGCAGTGGGCTCATGCTCATACAATTCACTGGTTTTACCATGTTTCCCATCATCCTGAAGGAGCTGGATTGATAGAATGGTAGTATGCCCTTTTGAAGCCATGATTACAATGTCACCTAGGTGACAATACTTTGCAGGACTGGAGCAAAGTTCTCCAGAAGGCTGTGTATGCTCTGAATCAGCGTCCAGTTTATGGTACTGTTTCTCCCATAGCCAGGATTCACGGGTCCAGAAATGAAGGGGTAGAAGTGGAAGTGGCACCACTCATCATCACCCCTAGTGATCCACTAGCAAAATTTTTGCTTCCTCTTCCTGTGATATTATGTTTTGCTGGCCTAGAAGTCTTAGTTCAAGAGGGAGGAAGTCTGCCACCAGGAGACACAACAATTCCATTAAACTGGAAGTTAAGATTGCCACTTGGACACTTTGGGTTCTTCCTACAGGCTAAGAAGAGAGTTGCAGTGTTAGCTAGGGTGATTGACCTGGACCATCAAGATGAAATCAGGCTGCTACATCATAACGGAGGTAAGGAGGAGTATGCATGGAATACAGGAGATCCATTAGGGCATCTCTTAGTATTACCATGCCCTGTGATTAAGGTCAATGGGGAACTACAACAGCCCAATCCAGGCAGGACTACAAAAGGTCCTCCTTCTTTTGTTGC
>NW_012103710.1:2297187-2298284 GCF_000951045.1 Mandrillus leucophaeus
ACACACACACACACACACACACACACACACATTTAAAGTGTTCTTCCTTACAGTTTTGGTAATATGGTATATATACATACATGAACACAAATAAAATTTAAGAAATTTTAATCTCATAACAATTTTGGGGGAGTGGAAGAGTTTTTCTTTGTGTGTTTTCTTGTTTTTAATTATGCAAATTAAACTTGTAAGTACATCAGAAGGTAGCTGGTGTAAAAATTAACATATAGCAAAAAAAAATTGCACATATAGCAATTTTTCTCCATAAAAATTAACATATAGCAAAAAAATTGCACATGTTTAAGTTTTTTCCTGGTTCATGGGAAACATTTAGAAACACTAAAATCTATAAGTCTGTGTCAATGTGTCAGGTTTATCATCTGTCTTTATTCTTGGTGTATGTATATGGAACTAATTACTCACAGACTTTAACATTTATGAGCACAGACATTAAAAAGCAAAATGGATTCACTGATTTTTTTGAAGGGTTTTTCCTGTCTCTATCTCCTTCAGTTCTTCTCTGATCTTAGTTATTTGTTTTCTTCTGCTAGCTTTTGAATTTGTTTGTTCTTGCTTCTTTAGTTCTTTTAATTGTGATGTTAGGGTGTTGATGTTAGATCTTTCCTACTTTCTCCTGTGGGCATTTAGTGCTAAAAATTTCCCTCTAAACACTGTTTTAGCTGTGTCCCAGAGATTCTGGTACATTGTGTCTTTGTTCTCATTGGTTTCAAATAACTTATTTATTTCTGCCTTGATTTCGTAAATGATGATTATTGAAAAAATTCTTGGCCGGGCGCGGTGACTCATGCCTGTAATCCCAGCACTATGGGAGTCTGAGACAGGCAGATCGCGAGGTCAGGAGATCGAGACCATCCTGGCTAACACGGTGAAAACCCATCTCTACTAAAAATACAAAAATATTAGCCGGGCATGGTTCTGGGTGCCTGTAGTCCCAGCTACTCGGGAGGCTGAGACAGGAGAATGGCGTGAACCCAGCAAGCAGAGCTTGCAGTGAACCGAGATCCCGCCACTGCACTCCAGCCTGGGCGACTGAGCGAGTCGCAAAAAAAAAAAAAAAAAAAAAAAAAAAAAAATTC
>NW_012103710.1:2301160-2348587 GCF_000951045.1 Mandrillus leucophaeus
GTGATAGGGCTCAAGTAAGTCCTAAAGGCATGAGTAAGTTACAAGAGGAAGAGGCTTCAATGCCCACGGTCTCCACTCCTGCCACCCTGCCTTCTCTCCCCCAGCTTGCACCGATGGCCTCATGGTGAGTTCCCTACGATCAGTTTACAGAGGAAGAGAAGACTAGGGCCTGGTTCACAGATGGTTCTGCGCGATATGCAGTCACCACCCATAAGTGGACAACTGCAGCACTACTGCCCCTTTCTAGGACATCCCTGAAGGACAATAGTGAAGGGAAATCTTCCCAGTGGGCAGAACTTGAAGTAGTGAACGTGGTGGTGCACTTTGAATGGAGGGATAAATGGCCAGATGTGTGATTATATACTGATTCATGGGCTCTAGCAGATGATTTGGCTGGATGGTCAGGGACTTGGAAGAATCATGATTAGAAAATCGGTGACAACGAAATTTGGGGAAGAGATATGTGGATGGGTCTCTCTGAGTGGTCAAAAACTGTGAATATATTTGTATCCCATGTGAGTGTTCACCAACGGGTTACCTCGGCAGAGGAGGATTTTAATAATCAAGTGGATAGGGCGACCCGTTCTGCAGACACCACTCAGCCTCTTTCCCTAGTCACCCCGTCATCACCCAATGAGCCCATGAACAAAGTGGCCATGGTGGCAGGGATGGAGGTTATGCATGGACTCAGCAACATGGACTTCCACTCACCAAGGCTGACCTGGCTACAGCCACTGCTGAGTGCCCAATTTGCCAGCAGCAGAGACCAATACTGAGCACTTGATATGATACCATTCCTTGGAGTGATCAGTCAGCTACCTGGTGGCAGGTTGATTATACTGGACCTCTTCCATCACAGAAGTGGCAGAGGTTTGTCTTCACTGGAATAGACACTTACTCTGGATATGGGTTTGCCTACTCTGCACACAATGCTTCTGCCAAGAACACCATCCATAGACTCATGGAATGTCTCATGCACCATCATGCCATTCTACACAACATTGCCTCTAACCAAGGCACTCACTTGATGGCTAAAGAAGTGCAGCAGTGGGCTCATGCTCATACAATTCACTGGTTTTACCATGTTTCCCATCATCCTGAAGGAGCTGGATTGATAGAATGGTAGTATGCCCTTTTGAAGCCATGATTACAATGTCACCTAGGTGACAATACTTTGCAGGACTGGAGCAAAGTTCTCCAGAAGGCTGTGTATGCTCTGAATCAGCGTCCAGTTTATGGTACTGTTTCTCCCATAGCCAGGATTCACGGGTCCAGAAATGAAGGGGTAGAAGTGGAAGTGGCACCACTCATCATCACCCCTAGTGATCCACTAGCAAAATTTTTGCTTCCTCTTCCTGTGATATTATGTTTTGCTGGCCTAGAAGTCTTAGTTCAAGAGGGAGGAAGTCTGCCACCAGGAGACACAACAATTCCATTAAACTGGAAGTTAAGATTGCCACTTGGACACTTTGGGTTCTTCCTACAGGCTAAGAAGAGAGTTGCAGTGTTAGCTAGGGTGATTGACCTGGACCATCAAGATGAAATCAGGCTGCTACATCATAACGGAGGTAAGGAGGAGTATGCATGGAATACAGGAGATCCATTAGGGCATCTCTTAGTATTACCATGCCCTGTGATTAAGGTCAATGGGGAACTACAACAGCCCAATCCAGGCAGGACTACAAAAGGTCCTCCTTCTTTTGTTGCACATGTATACACTTGTACTAAGAAAATATCTTCAGTTTATTTCCTTTGCCTTTATCATGTGACATAAAATTTATTGACTTCATATCAGCATTTAAGTGTTGTTACATTTATGTAATAGTATTTGGGTTGGGGATTGGTGCATTTCCAGTTGTACAAAGGACAGTTACACTACATTAGCTGTAATTATGACCTTATTATTGGCTTTAATTGAAAATTATGTATGATCTCAGGTGATGTGTATGGGTTCAAGTTAACAAGGGGTAGACTTGTGATGGTTAATACTGAGTGTCAACTTGACTGGATTAAAGGATGCGAAGTATTGATCCTGATATATTTGCTATCACATTTATGGTAAAGAATTTTTTCAGAATATATAAAGAAAAATCCTAACAAATATTGAGAAATCAGATAGTCATTTAATAAGTAAGCAAAATATTTGAAATGATACTTCACCAAAGAAGATATACAGTTGGAAAATAAGCTCATACAAAGAGTGTCAACATCATCTATTATTAGGAAATTTAAATTAAATTTACAATATGATATCACTACATATTTATTTGAATGACTGAAATCCCCAAAACTGATAACACTAAATGCTAGCGTGGATAAAAGTCAAGAGGAATGTTCATTAATTGCTAATGCAAATGGAAAATGGAACAAGAAAACTTGGCAGTTTCATATAAAATTAAACTTGCACTTTCAATAACTCAGCAATCTCACTCTTAGATATTTAGTAATGTGGATTGATAACATGTTAGTGCAAAATTCTGTGTATGAACTTCATTCGTATATTAATTGGTAGCAATGACAAAGTACTTCAACACTGGTATATGTTGCATCCCTGAAATGGAATATTACTAAACACCAAAAATAAATATTGATACAAACACTAACTTAGGTGGATCTCAAATACATTTTGCTTATTGAAAGGAGCTAGTTTTAAAGTTTGCATACTGTATGATTCAATTTATATGTTATTATTGAACAAACAAAATAATAACATATGGATTCAAACACAACATGGAAGGATTTTAAAATTCAGCTTGTTTTGTGAAAAAAGCCAAACCCCCAAAGCTTTATATTGTATGATCTAATGTATATAGTCTGCTGGAAAAAGCAACACCATAGAGATAGAAACCAGTTCAGTGTTGTCAAGGGTTGGGAAGAAGGGAAGAGTTGGCTTCAAAGTGTCCACATATAAGCCTTTTAGAATGATGAAGCTCTTTTTTATAGTATTAAGTTGGTTGATGCGTGAGTTTATAAATGTTGCAATCCTATTAAATTTTAGATGACAATATGTAAAATGTAATATATACAAAATTAAATCCCAGAATGTGTGAAGATCACAAGATGGAATGCTGAGCACACTAAACAAATTTAACTGTATCAAAAACTTATTACAGGTATATTCTTACCTCTTTCAGTTATTGACATCACAAAACTATGTCTTTATATATTGTACCTCCCAAAAACAAACTAATAATTGTTTTCTTTAAATGCATTAGTTTTTTAAATCAAGTAAAGTAAAAGTAGAGTTACAAACTGCTGTTACAATAATACTAGCTTTAATAAGTGCCCATATATTTACCTTTACTGAAATTGTTATTTCCTTATACAACTTTGAGTTACTATCTAGTGTCCTTTTACTTCAACGTGAAAGTCTTCCTTTAGCATTGTTTGCAGAGCAGTTCTAGCGGTAAGGAATTTCCTGAACTTTTGTTTGTTAGGGAATGTCTTTGTATGTTATAAAAGTTAAGTTAGTATGAAGTCAAATAGGAGTGTAATAACTTCAGAATGCTGAACATAATTCTCATAGTAAGCACAAGAAAATAGGTTTAGAATATACACAAAAGTAAATGAGATGGAAATTAAAATATTTCATTACAAAAATATCAACCAAACATAAAAGGGTAATGCAGGAAATGAGGGATAAAAAGGTAGAAGGCATATAGGAAACATATATAACATGACAGAATTAAGCTTCTTCTCATCAGTAATTACTTTAAATGTGAATGGATTAAACCATCCGACCAAAAGACAAAGATTGACAGAATGGAATAAAAAAAAAATCCAACTTTTTTTTTTTTTTTTTTGGTACAAAAGACTAATTGGAGATCCAAAGATGCAAAATAGGTCAAAAATGAAAGGATGGAAAAAACTATTTGTATTAGTCCATTCTCACTCTGCTAATAAAAACATATCTGAGACTGGGAAATTTTTAAAGGAAAGAGGTTTAATTGACTCACAGTTATGCATGGCTAGAGAGTCCTCAGGAACCTTATAATCGTGGCATAAGGGGAAGCAAAAATGTCCTGCTTCACATGGCAGTGGGAAAGAGAAGTGCAGATCAAAAAGGGAAAAGCTTCTTACAAAATCATCAGATCTCTTGAGAACTCACTATCATGAGAAGAGCAGCATGGGGATAATCACCCCCATGATTCAATTACTTCACACTGGGCCCCTCCCACAACACCTGGGTATTATGGGAACTACAATGCAACATGAGATTTGGGTGGGGACATAGCCAAACCATTTCACTATTCTATGCAAATAGTAACTAAAATAGAGCAGCAGTAACTACACTTATTTTAGGCAAAATAAATTTTAAATCCAAAAAGAGACAAATAAGAGATATTACATGTTTAACAAGCTTCAATACAAGAAGATATAACAATTATAAATATTCACACACTTAATAACAGACTTCCAAATTATATCAAAGTAAAAATTTACATTTGAATGGAAAGATAGCTCTATAATAATAGCTGGAGACTTGACTATCTCATTTTCAGTAATGAATTGAACAGTCAGACAGAAGATAAGTTAAGAAATAAAGCACTTGGCCAGGCAAGGTGGCTCATGCCTGTAATCCGGCTTTTTGGGAGGCCGAGGTGGGCAGATCGCCTAAGGTCAGCGGTTGGAGACCAGCCTGGCCAACATGGTAAAACCCTGTCTCTACTAAAAATACAAAAATTAACTGGGCGCGGTGGCGGGCACCTGTAATCCTGGCTACTCAGGAGGCTGAGGCAGGAGAATCACTTGAACCTGAGAGGTAGAGGTTGCAGTTAGCCGAGACTGAACATTGCACTCCAGCCTGGGTGACAAGAATGAAACTCCATCTCAAAAAAAAAAAAAAAAAAAAAGAACAGAACAGAAATAGAGGACTTGAACAACACAATAAGCCAACAAGATCTAATGTATGTACATAGAGCACTCTACCCAACAACAACAGAATTATACATTCTTTTCAAGTGCAGGAGACATTTCTCAGGATAGACCATATGTTAGGCCACAAGTTATGTCTCAATAGATTTAAAAGATACATGTTACAGAAACTATCAGCAGAGTAAACAGACAACCTACAAAATGGGAGAAAATATTTGCAAACTATACATCCAACAAGGTTCTAATATCCAGAATCTATAAAAACTTAAATTCACAAGCAAAAAATCAAAACAAACAAAACATTGAAAAGTGGTTACATGACATGAATAGACACTTTTCAAAAGAAGACATAAATGCAGCTGATAAGCATATGAAGGAATGTTCAACATCACTAATCATTGGAGAAATACAAATCAAAATCAACAATGAGACACCATCTTACACTAGTCAGAATGACTGCAATTAAAAATTCAAATAATACCAGATGCTGGAAAGGTTGCAGAGAAGAGAAAATACTTATACACTGCTGGTGGGAGTGTAAATTAGTTAAATCATTGTGGAAAGCAGTTTGGTGATTTCTCAAAGAACTTAAATAGAATTACCATTCAATCCAGCAATCCCATTATTGGGTATATATCCAAAGGAATATGAATTATTCCATCATAAAGACATGTGTACACTTATGTTCATCTGATTTTAGTAATTTGAGTCTTCTATTTTCCTTTCTTACTCAGTCTAGATAATGATTTGCCAATTTTGTTAACCATTTTGAGAAACCAACTTCCAATTTCTCTGCTGAGATCATGAACAAGATATAGATGCCCAATGCTATGTTTTGAATGTCTCCTTCAAAACTCAAGTAGAAATTTAATTCACATTGTGGCAGTGTTAAGAGGCAGGACTTTTAATAGGTGATTAGGTTGTGAGGGGTCTGCCCTTATAAGTGGATTAATGTCCTTATCATGAGAAGGAGTTATTTATTGGTGAATGGGCTTCTGATTTTAAAAAAAAAAAATTTAGTTTGGCCCAATTTCCCTTCTGTGTCTCACATGTTTGCTTGCCCTTTGACTTTTACCATGGGAAAATGCTGCATGAAGGTCCCTCAAGATGCAGCCCTTTTATCTTGGACTTCTCAGCCGAATAAACTTCTTTTCTTTATAAAGTACCTAGTGAGTGGCACCAGTGGCCCAATCAGTTAGCGCACATACTTAGAAGATAAATTACCTAGTGTATGGTATTCTGTTAGAGCAACAGAAAACAAACTAAGACATCCACTTTCACCAACTCTGTTCAACATAGTACTGCACTGGAAATCTTGGCCAGAGTATTTAGGGAAGAAAAACAAATAAAAGACATACAAATTGGAAGGGACAATATAAAATTATCTCTGTTTGCAGATGATGTGATCTTATATGGAGAAAACAGCAAAGATTACAAACACACACATGCCTGCATACATTACAACTAATAAATTCAGCAAGGCAGTAGGATTCAAAGATAACAAATAAAAAATTGGTTTTATTTCTGCACACTAACAATAAGAAACCTGGAATGAAAATCAAGTAAGCAATCCAACTTTCAATAGCACCAAAATGAATAAAATAATTTTGAATAAATCTAACCAAGGAGATGTGAGACTTGTATACTGAAAACTACAAAACATTGACGAAATTAAATAAGACAAAAAGTGAATGGTTTTACAGTTAGAAAACATATTGTTATAAAAATTACTCAGAGAGAGACTATAGTTTGTTTTTGGAGTATTTTAACAGACTTTACTAAAGTTAATAATTTATTTAGAAAAAATATATATTACAAATTGTGTAATATATAAAATTTAGGAGGGATTTACTTCTTGCTTTTTCTATACTTTGCAGCTTTATTAGTTATATGCCTTTTCTATGTAGTGCAAGTGTGTGTGTGTGTGTAATGCTGGCATACATAGTTTTTATGTAACCATATCACTTTTACTGACTTAAGGAAATGTGACTCTTCAAGCGAAAAATTTTGTATCCCATATTCTCTAGCATAGCACTGTATAATATAAGGTAACTTTTATAAGATTTAAAAAATTTGTTCTCGCCGGGCGCGGTGGCTCAAGCCTGTAATCCCAGCACTTTGGGAGGCTGAGACGGGCGGATCACGAGGTCAGGAGATCGAGACCATCCTGGCTAACACGGTGAAACCCCGTCTCTACTAAAAAATACAAAAAACTAGCCGGGCGAGGTGGCGGGCGCCTGTGGTCCCAGCTACTCGGGAGGCTGAGGCAGGAGAATGGCGTAAACCCGGGAGGCGGAGCTTGCAGTGAGCTGAGATCCGGCCACTGCACTCCAGCCTGGGCGACAGAGCCCGACTCAGTCTCAAAAAAAAAAAAAAAAAAAAGTTGTTCTCTTAGTGATGCTTCTTAGAAATAATACCTTAATGTGCTTGGGAGTTTGTGGTACACAAGGGATATTAAAAAAGTCATAGACAATGCGTATTTTGGAAAACCTATGTACACATAGATTTCAAAAAGTTTTGCACCAAAATAAACTCATACCAACTCATTATAACATGTCTGAACAGAATCTAGTTTAAGGAACTAAGAATAAGACATCAGTTTGAAAAGAGCTCCAATCAGAGCCATATGAATTCTGCTAAAATTGAAGCAAGAACAAACACCAAATATAGAATGAAACTTCAGTGGAAGAGCAGTAAAGTCATTAATGGTTTGCAAAGTTTGTGAAGACAATGCTTCTAAAGAAATCAGCAGTTTACAAATGGATAACTATTTTAAGAAGAGATGGGATGTTGTTAAAGATGAAGCCTTCAGCCACAGACAATTCACAGCAATTTGCAAGGAAAAAATTAATCTTGTCTATGCCCTAATTGAAAAGGACCAATGATTAACAGCAGAAACAATAACCAGCATCATATCTCAGTTGGTTTAGCTCACACAAGTCTAAATGAAAAATTAAAGTTGAGCTTTTTTTTTTTTTTTTTTTTTTTTGAGATGGAGTCTCACTCTGTCGCCCAGGCTGGAGTGCAATGGCACAATCTTCAAGTTCTGAAATTCTTTCTTTTTCTTGATCTGGTCTATTATTGTAGTTTTCTTTTTTTTTTTTTTTTTTTTTTTTTTTTACTCAATGGGTGTCAAAACCATTGCTTCCGTGTCAGCTGAAAATAAGAGAAGATTTTTCAATAAAAATTTTAAACAAGTGAGATCAAGATCTGGAAGTATTTCTTTAAAGAATTGTAATAGTAAACAATAGTAAACAAAACACGGCTTTACTAGTACAATCCTGGGGACAAAACCTACTCAAAACAATGGCTACCAAGAAGTAGGGATAGTCTGGTAAAAGCAAAAGCAGGCTGTTCAAGAGCCAAGGTCATGGCAACAGTGTTTCGGGTTACTTAAGACATTTTGCTTGTTGACTTTCTGGATGATCAAAGCACAATAATATCTGTTTATTATTATGAGAGTTCTTTGAAAAAGTTAGCCAAAGTTTTGCAGAAAAATGCTCAGAAAAACTTCACCAGCAAGTTGCTCTCCACCAGAACAATGCTCCTGCTAATTTCTGAAATAAGAACAATTTTTTAAGAGTTTCAGTGGAAAATCATTAGACCTCCACTTTCCAGTCCTGATTTGATTCCTTCTGACTTCTTTTTGTTTCCTAATCTTTAAAAATCTTTAAAGGGCATTCATTTTTCTTTAATGAATAATGGAAACAATAACAACAAACCCAACTGCATTGGCATGGTTAAATTCCCAGGCCCCTCAGCTCTTTAAGGATGGACTAAATGGCAAATGTTATTCCTCACAAAGTTTCTTGAACTTGATGGAGATTATATTGAAAAGTAAAATTTAGAATTTTTATTTTATTTTTTTAATCTCATTTTCTACAAACTTTTTCAAGTCCTCTTATACAAAGGTCTTTGTTTTACATGCATTAGCTCAAAACCCACTATTACCCTGGTGAGGCAATGCCTTAGAATTCAAACTGTTTTGGAGCCAGGGAAAATTTTCTTCCAATCTTTCCCTCTACTGTGCTAGCTCTCTGGTTTTAAAGGACACACTAAATATCTATGTATTTCTGTTGCTGTTATTGTTCTTTTGTTTGCATTTGATCATCTCTTACTTGGAGACAATAAAACTTGCAAGATGGTTGTAACAATTAAAGACAATGCTTCTAGGGTTCTTGTATAGTGGGAGAGTACTACCTAGAACATATTAATAATTTTTAGTAGTCTATTGATACATAATTTATATAAAATAATATTTATTCCTTTAAAGTGTACAATTAAATAATTAGTAGATATATGGAATTGTATAATTGTCACTATAATCTAACTTTAGAATTAATCACATCATTTCAAAAAGAAGTCTTGTATATATTAGCATGTACTCTTACTTCCTCTCACCCTGCTCACAAGCCCAAAAAAATCACAAATCTACTTTCTATATGTATCGAGCCACCTATCCTTCACATTGCATATATATCGACTTATGTAATATGTGGTTTTTGTGACAGATTCCTTTAACTTAGTTTGCTTTGAGGTCCATTGAAATCAAATGTTTTATACATCATGTATTTTTATTGCCAAATAATATTCCACTATATGAATATGGCACATTTTTATCTGCTTATAAATTGATAGACATTTGAGCTGTTTTCACTTTTTGGCTACGATAAATAATGTTGGTGTTGATGTTCATGTACAAGTTTTTGCAGAGTCATAGAAAAAAATGGTACCAAGAAATGGTAATGTAGCTTTAAAAAATACCTAAAATTGTCGAAGCGGTTTTATAACTGGGTAAAGAATAAATGCTGGAAATTTTTGGAAGTGTATGCTAAAAAAAAGCTTAGATTGCCATAAATAGAGCATTAAGGGTGAGTTTGGTGAGAGCTCAAAAGAAGAGAACTGCAATTGGTGCAGAAATCTTAGAAATTATCTTAGTGACTGTGATCAGAATGCTGGTAGTAATATGGATAGTAAAGGTTGTTATGAGGCCTTAGATGGAAATGAAAAAATATTTTATTGGAAACTAAAGGGAAGGCCATCCTCGTTACAAAGAGGCAAAGAACTATCCTGAATCTTGTTCATGCCTTAGGGCTTTGTGGAAGGTAGAATTCCAGAGCAATAACTAGGATATCTGGCAGAAGCAATAACTAGTCAAAATGTTGAAGGAGATGCATGGCTTCCTTGATCGCTTATAGTAAAATTTCAGAAATGAGACATTATTTTAAGACAAAATTTATAATTAAAGGGAAACAGAATGTACGTATTTGGAAATTTCTCAGCCTGGACATGTAAAGGATAAAAAGGTATGTTTGGGAGAGAATATCAAGGGTGAGGCCAGGTGACCATTTGATAAGGAGACCAGTATGCACAAAAGAAACCAGATCCTATTCATCAAAGCAATGAAGGAATGACCTTGAAAGGTTTTCAGAGATTATCAGTGCCTCTCCTCTCATCACCGGCTCACAGTGCAAGGGCCTTGAGTATAGAATAGTTTCAAAAGAGGGACCCAGGGTGTCCATGGAACTTCAGCATTCACTGCCTTGTGCTTCTTCAAGTCTCTTCTCTCCACATTCTTGTGCAGCACTCCTCAAACACCCCATCTGTGCTTCATACATCCCTAGCTGCAGTTTGGGCTGCCCCTCTGGAAGGCAAAGAGTGTAAGTCTTGGTGGAACCCACTTGATGCTAACTCAGGAGGCATGCATGGTACACAGGCTGTTGAGATATGGCTACCTCTACCTAGACTTCAAAAGATGCCTCAGAAAAATTGACTTCTCAGTTAGAAAACTGCCACAAGGATAGAGTTGATGTAGCCACCCCCTACAAGAGAAATGCCCAGTGGGACCTTGGGAACAAGTCTACACTTGAGATCTCAGAAGTGTAGAGCTACCAGCATACCATGCCAGACTGGGAGAGTTGCCGACATCAGAATCCAACCTGTGAGAGTTGCAATGTGGGTTACGCCCAACCAAGCCATGGGGGCTGGGCCATCCAGAGCATTTTGGGGTGCAACTCCCACCCCGGTGTGTGCCTCAAATGTGAGACAGGGCATTGGAGAAGATAATTCTCAAACCTTAAAACCTCAAGTTTAATGTTTTTCCTCTTAGATTTTAGATTTGGTCAGAACCTATTATCCCTTTCTCCTTTTCTATTTCTTATTTTGGAAATAGAAATGTATATCCTATGTCAATTCCATCATTATATTTTGGGAGCACATGACTTATTCTATTTCACGGGCTCATGACTGCAGGGAAATTTGCTTCAGGATAAATCCTTCCTGGAGTGTCATCCATATCTGATTTAGATTGGGCTCTGGAATTTTTAGATTTTTGAGTTGGTGCTGGAACAATTTAAGACTTTTGGGACTGGTGGGATGTAATTAATGTATTTTGTATGTGAGATGACATAACTTTTAGAGCATCAAGCTTAGAATCTTATGGCTTGAATGTGTCCCCTCCAAAATTTATGTTGCAACCCAGTCTTTATTGTGGTGGTATTAGAGGTGGGACATTTTGGGAAATATTTAAGTCATGAAGGTCCCACCCTCCTCAATGAGTTAGTGCCTTATAAATGGGCCAGAGGAAACTAGCTTATACTCTTCCAACTTCCACCATGTGATAACACAGCTTTCCTCCCTTCTAGAAGACTCAGCAACAAGATACCCTATTTGGGAGCAGAGAGGCTGGACCTTCACTAGACAACAACCCTGTCAGTGCCTTGATCTCAGACTTCCCAGTCCCTGGAACTATGAGGAAATACATTTCTGTTCTTTAAAAACTACCCAGTCACAGGTATTTTGTTATAGCAGCATGAACACACGAAGGTTATGGGGTTTTGATAGGAGTTTCATTGAATACATCAATCAATCTGGCAAATGTTACCATCTTAACAATATTGAATCTTCCATCCAAAAAAATGAGATGCCTTTGCATTTATTTAGATCTTAAATTCTTTCAACAATATTCTGTAATCTTCCGACCATACATTTTGCACCTGTTTTGCTAAATTATTAAGTAGTTCATCCTTTTCCATGCTATTCTAAAGGGACTTATTTTCTTAATTTCATTTTTGAATTGTGCCTTGCTTGTGTACAGAAATGCGATCCATTGTTGTATATTATCTTGTATTCATGAAACCTTACTGCACTTATTTTTTTATTCTAATAGTTGTTCATGGAATCCGTAGCATTTTCTACATACACGAACATGCAACATGCATATAACGAGTTTTGCTTCTTTTTTTTAAAATCTGGATATCTTTTGTTTTTAAATTTATTTTTTATGTTTGAGGATAATTTTACTACATGTAGAAATCTTCATTGACAGTCTTTTTCTTTCACCACTTTAAATATGTTACTCCTCTCCCTTCTGGCCTCTATTACTGTAGATGAAAAGTCAGGGCCAGGCACGGTGGCTCACGCCTGTAATCCCAGTACTTTTGGAGTCTGAAGTGGGACTATCACATGAGGGCAGTATGTGACCAGCCTGGCCAACATGGCAAAACCCCATCTCTACTAAAAATACAAAAATTAGTCAGGTGTGTTGGTGTGCACCTGTAATCCCAGCTACTTAGGTGGCTGAGGCATAAGAATTGATTAGACCCAGCGTGGGGATGTGGGAGGTGAAGAGGTGGGTTGGATGGAGGTTGCAGTGAGCCGAGATAACGTCACTGCACTCCAGTATGGGCAGCAGAGAAAGACACTGTCTCAATAAATAAATAAATAAATAAATAAATAAATAAATAAAGTCAGATATTAATCATATTGCGGCCCTTTTTGTATGAATATTTGTTGTCTTTGTCTTTTCTCTTTTGACAGTTGGACTATGATGTGTCTAGGAGTGGATCAACTTGAGTTCATCCTACTTGATTTATATCGAGCTTCTGTATTATGTAGATTAAGTTTTTAACCAAATCTTACCAATTTTCAGCTATTATTTCTTCAAAGACTCTTTCTGCCTTTTTCTCTTTCATCTCTTTTTTGAACATCATGATGCATATGTTGGTCCACTTGATGGTGTCCTACAGGTCGCTGAGGCTCTGCTATCTTTTCTTTGTTCTATTTTCATTCTGTTCCTCAGAGTAGACCATCCCAATTTCCCTATCAAGCAAGTACCCAGATTGTTTCTTCTGTTGTTTCAAATTTTTAATTGAGCCCCACAAGCAAATATTTTATTTCAGTTATTTTAATTTTTAACTACAAATATTTATTAATTTCTTTTAAAAATAATTTGTATTACTTTATTAATATCTCTATATGGTAAGACACTTTTCTAATAATATCATTAATTTTGAATGCATGATTTTCTTTTAGTTCTTTGAACATATTTATAATATATAACAGCTGATTCTAAATCTTCGTAGAATAGGTCAAGTATCCAACCTCCTAAAGAACAGATTCTATTGACTGCTTTTGTTCCCTTGTGTAGGTCACATTTTCCTGTTTGTTTGTATGCCTCATTTTTATATTTGTTGTTGCTATTGAAAACTGGACAGTTGTTTTTTGTTTTGTTTTGTTTTGTTTTGTTTTTTTGAGATGGAGTCTTGCTCTGTCATCCAGGCTGGAATGCAGTGGTACGATCTTGGCTCACTGCAACCTATACCTCACGAGTTCAAGCGATTCTCCTGCCTCAGTCTCCCCAGAATATGGGACTACAGGTGCCTGCCACTACACCCAGCCAATTTTTGTATTTTTAGTAGAGACAGGGTTTCACCATATTGGCTAGGCTGGTCTCGATCTCCTGACCTTGTGATCTGCCCGCCTTGGCCTCCCAAAGTGCTGGGATTACAGGCATGAGCCACCGCACCCAGCCAAAAACTGGACTCAGCAAATCAAATTTTTCTCTCCTCTCTGGCATTTGTTGTTGTTGCTGTTTTATTTTTACTTTGTTAGTTTTAATATATTGTTGCTGTTTCTCTCTTCTGCATAGTGGCTCTCTTGTGCTACTCTTGTAAAATATGTATTTTCTGTAGTATGCAGCAATTGAAATCTCTGCTCAGTTAACCTAGTGGCCATCTAATTATTGGACAGATATTTCCTTGAAGGCCTTGAACCACTAAGTCTTGTACACTTTGCGGAGGAGCTCCGTGTGTGGTTTGGGGCATGTCTTCAACGCTTAGACATTTTATAAATCTGCCTTAGCCTTTACTGCCTGCTTGCACTGGACCTGAAGGTCAACCAGAGGTGAGATATTGTTGTCTGTTTAGTTCTTCTGTGAACTGCACACAGTCCTACATATGCACGTAGCTTTCCTGATCCCCAAGAATACATCAGATTTTTTCACAACCCCTTGGGATTCTTGTTTACAAATTGTACTGGATTGAGTATCATCTTCCCCAAATTTATGTCATCTGGAACCTTAGAATGTGACCTTATCTGGAAACAGAATACTTGTAGATGTAATTAGTTAATTTAAAATGAAGGGGCTGGGTGCAGTGGCTCACGCCTGTAATCCCAGCACTTTGAGAGACTGAGGCGGTTGGATCACCTGAGGTCAGGAGTTCCAGACCAGCCTGACCAACATGGTGAAACTCTGTCTACTTAAAAAACAAAAATTAGCTGGACATGGTGGCAGGCACCTGTAAGCCCACCTGCTCAGGAGGCTGAGGCAGGAAAATCGCTAGAACCTGGGAGGCAGAGGTTGCAGGGAGCCGAGATTGTGCCATTGCACTCCAACCTTGGGGACAGAGTGAGACTCTGTTAAAAAAAAAAAAAAAAAAAAAGAATTAGGGTGGACTTTATAGGATTAGGGTGGATGCTAAATTTAATGTTTGCTGTGCTAATAAGAAGGCCATGTGAGACACAGACACATAGAGAAGAAAAACAATCATGTGATGAAGATGGAGACAGAAACTGCAGTGAAATCTCAAGCCAAGGAATGCTAGGGAATGTTAGCAATGACCAGAAGCTAAAAGAGGCAAGAAAAGATTCCTCTCTATTTCTTCAGAGGGAACATAGCCCAGGCAACAATTTGATTTTGGACTTCTTGCCTCCAAAACCGTAATAGAGTAAATTTTTGTTATTTCAAGCTACAAAATTTGTGATACTTTGTTACAACATTCCTAGGAAACTATTATACAAGTTTTCCTTTTAAAATTTTTGGTCAAGCTTTTGTTTGTCCCAGCAGATATTGCAGCCTTATTAAACTTGTAGCTAATTATTTTTGAAAATCTCTCTGGGCATAAGCCTTTATCCATCAAATGAGTTCCATGTCAATCAAAAAACAACATCACTCTGAGAATGAGGCTTTTCTAGTAAGCTACAAAGTACATCAGATGGTGACAGCACAACTGGGATGGGGCTTTAGTGAGGAATTCCACCCACAATTGGCCTTCTCTGATGGCTGCAAATCTGCTGGTTTTCACATGTACTATAATGTGGAGTGGCTGCTTTGCAAGGCTACTTGGAGCTGGAGGAAACAGAAGGCGGTTGGAGTAGGCTGAGTTAAAATTCTAAAGCCCAGTGTTCTTACCAAAGTTCAGCAATTTTTTCTTCACTTTATTTTTTTTAAATTTTTTTTGCAAATCTTTTTTCTTATTATCATTCTAAAAAAGTCAATTTTGGGCTGGGCATGGTGGCTCATGCCTGTAATCCCTGTCCTTTGGGAGGCTGAGGTGGGTAGATCACCTGAGGTCAGGAGTTTGAGACCAGCCTGACCAACACGGAGTCTACTGAAAATAGACTTCTCTACTAAAAATACAAAATTTATCCGAGCTTAGAGGAGGGCACCTGTAATCCCCGCTGCTCGGGAGGCTGAGGCAGGAGAATTGCTTGAACCCCAGAGGTGGAGGTTGCAGTGAGCTAAGATATTGCCGTTGCACTCCAGCTGGGCAACAAGAGTAAAATTCTGTCTCAAAAAAAAAGTCAATTTTGATCATTTTTGCCAGTATTTTCATTGCTTTTATATAGGAAAAGTTTGCAGATATCCTCATTTCACCACTGTATCAGTCCTCTTCAATTCTCCTTAATTCTAGCAACTGTGTATATGTTTAAGAGAGAGAATGATTAGGTTGTGCAACATTTTACATTTTGCAATTCTGTGGGAAGGTGTGATGGTTAATCTTAGATCCAAACTCGGCTGGGCCATGGTGCCCAGATAATTGTTCAAGCATTATTCTGAATGTTTTCGTGAGATTGACACGTAAAGCAGTGGACTGTGATTAAAGTAAATTGTCCTACATTTTGTACACAGGCCTCATCCAATCAGTTGAAAGCCTTAATGTACAAAAGAACTTACTTCCCCTGAACAAAAAAAAAAATATACTATTCTGACAACCTGCAGACTTGAACTGCTACATTGGCTCTTCCTTGGGACTCCAGGCTGATGGCTCACACTACTGATTTGGGACTTATCAGATACCATAACTATGTGACCCAATTCCATAAAGATAAATTTATTTCTATATATATATACACAGCCTTTTGGTTCTGTGTCTGTGGAGAACCTGACCAATATAGAAGTAAACCAAGGATTTCAGGAACTCGTTGAAAAGTGGAACACCACAGCTTTTTGCCAGTATGCTACTTTAACAGGGTAAGTGGTGCTGAGACCCAGCGCACCTGGAATCCTGTAAGTCTGTTACATTCAAGGGAGAAAATAAAGGTGACACATTAGGATGTTGGCTTTTCCTAGTTCATAAATAAAGCTGTTCAAATTGACCATCCTTCTTACCATTTATTTCCTTAAACTTAAAAAAGATTATGTATATACAGCCCTTAAAAATAAGAAATATGCAAAGAATAAAAGACAAATCTTGAAATAAATCATGATGATTTTGGTTTTTAATAGAGAAATACTCTTCCTTTATGTTGATAACCCTCTTTGTTTTCCTGGTCTTTTAAAGGTAAACACATACCCTATAAAACAAAGAAAGAATGACAAATTGTTTCTATTTATTTTCAAGATAGTTTAAAAACCACTTTAGCAAACTCCAAATATAATGAAGCTTTAAGAAGTATAGTTAGTCTTTTACTTCCTAAGTTGATATCTTTTAGGAAAGTACCCAATAGTTATTTGTTATGTGTACTCATTAGTCATATTAAGCTGTTCTAATTTGAACTTGATAATGGTTGTTTCAATAAACCTCAACGGAAAGGATGTAGATCTTTTAAAAAGTAAAACAAATTGTCTTTCTCTTTTCCCTCATTCTTTATTTCCCTCATTCTTACATTCATACTTCTTATAAAAAGTTCTACAATTTACCTGCCCGGTCAAATACTTAATTTCTTCATACCAGTTGAAGAAAAATTTATAAATTTCAGATCATTCATTGTATATGAAAGCAATTATGTATTATGGTTGCTTGTCTTCACTTGGTATCCTGGGAATATAGTTCAATAGAGTTTTGGAAAATTCTTATTACTCTTCCTGGCAATCATTTCTCATGATGTTTTGTATTTGCTGACTTAATTTTCTCATTGTTTTCATTGAGTTTATGGCTTTGGTTGCTGTGATGAGAGGAAAAGAAATAGGCAAAAACTCAAAAACAGATTTTATAAAGGTTAAAGGAGTCCAGCATTCATTTCAACTTCCAGTAATGTGCTGTACTCTATCAGGCATACTAATTCAGAAATATTCACCCTGTGCCAAAAAGTTAAAATGAATATATTATCATGAATATTCATGATTGTTTTGAGAATGGAATATTGTGCAGTTGTTCAACTTTTTCTAGAAACTTTTGGAAAATTGTACTTACATGGCCCTCCTTAGGTGTCATTACTTGAAAGGCAAAATTTGAATGTTTTATCATTTATTTAAAAAAGATTTATCCAGTGAGTGTAGGAGAATGTAGATGATTTGATGTTCAACTGGTTCTCTGACTTACAAAATATGGTTTTCTCTCATTTTAACCTTTCAGAATGAAATCAAAACATATTTTTATATGGAGAAACAATACGTACCTGACAACTTTATAAATGAAATTAAGTAGTCTATTTTGCTTCATTCTTCAGTATTTGCTTTAGGAAAGGACATGTAAGAAAAACTCTTGTGGTAAAGTAAAATTAAATCACAGTTCTTCAGTAGTTTGAAAGAGGTAGAGAAGATATTTTCTTTTTCCTCCTGGATAAATACTTTTTTAAGCCAATGGTTCTCAATTATGTATATCCAAAGTACTATATTTGAGTAATAGAAGGGCTAACATGAAGGGAATTATAGAAATTGTACTATTAATATTTATTTGCTTCCTATTGGCTCATCCTTGTTGTTTGAAGACAATTGTTTATTCACTCACTTTGTGGCGTAGAATTCACATATCTCATATGTCAAGGAATAAGAAACAAAATATGTCTTGTTTCACAAGGCCTTTAATACTATTAAACTTAAGAATGAAAGATATTTCTTAATACACGTACAGAATTAGTTTTCCAAAAAAAAACTACCAAAATTACCTAAAATAATTTATTCATCATATTCTTCACTTATGTAGAGGTTTAGTGGTTAGGCAGCTTTACATGGGGAATTGCTAAGGCTGCTTATGACATATTACAATTTTCTTTCAAAAATGAAAGATGGAAAAATTCTACAGAGTTAATTTTTTACCTATTAGAGAGATAAATTATTAATATAATGGACAAAGACAAACTAAAATGTAGACTTTTCAACTAATATTTTTAAAGTAACTTTTTCAGATATCCAGAATTATGATAACATAGAGAAAATTATGCTAGATTGAGCCAATACCTTTAAAATAGAAAAAGTAGTTGATAATATATTCTACACTGCTATTGACTATGCAATTTGGAACTTCAAAAAATAAAATTAAATGACATAATTAAATTTGGATATTAAATATGAATTTATGTCTTAAAATTTGTAAAATAAAATAAGCCTCCTATCTTGGAACTATATTTAACTATTAAAATTTTTAATTTTTTTAAAAAGCTGGGTTTCCTATGAATATTTAACACACTGCTTCTTTCTAGAGCTTCCTTAATCTTTTCACCTTGATTCATGATAAACTGCTCTGTTTAAATTGGTTTACCAAGTCCATTTCCATGGTCATTAATTAACTAAATATAGTCATACTATTTTAACCAGAGGCATTTTCATTCTACTGTCTGTCCAGGAAAAAGGTTTAGTACCTTTAGTTTTGAGATTGATTGCTATTATTAGGTGACGCTTGGAAGCTAACAAGAAACTATTTCTTATCAGCATCTTCTTTTTGACATTAAGTACCACAAAATATTATGCTAACACTCGTGGGGCTAGGAGAATAATAGAAAGTTAATTTATGAAAAGACGCTTTCTGTAATAGCTAAAATTCTGAATTTCACTTACACAAGTACTTTTTTTTTTTTTTTTCTTACAGATGCAGTCTCCCTCTGTCGCCAAGCTGGAGTACAGTGGCATGATCTCAGCCCACTGCAACCTCCACCTCCCTGGTTCAAGTGATTCTCCTGCCTCAGCCTCCCAAGTAGCTGAGACTACAGGCGTGCACCACCACACCCAATTTTTGTATTTTTAGTAGAGACGGGGTTTCACCGTGTTGGTCAGGATGGTCTCAATCTCTTGACCTCGGGATCTGCCCGCTTCGGCCTCCCAAAGTGCTGGGATTACTGGCGTGAGCCATTGTGCCCAGCCCACAAGTACCTTTTTTTTAACCTGGCTGAGCACAGTGTCACTGGTGTCACTTCCAAGCCTTTGTAGTTTAGTGAAGTAACTAAAATAACTTAGCATGCTATCTTCTTGATTTTCTTGAAATGCAAACATTTCAGTATCTTTAGGAAAGGAGAACTCCAATAAGTATGTCAAGTTTGGAAATTAGAGCTACACTACAGTATTGCCCTATGTAAATGCACCAATTTCAACTTTTCCTGTGCTAAATTCTTATGTGATGAAATATACAATTGTAGAAACCAGAATTAAAACCTGATGTAAGCGAAAAATTTCTTTTGACATTATTAGGTCATATCCAGATAATTATGTTGCATACTAATTTTTTGGCTATGGAAACAGCAGTCTCAAATAATAAAGTAATATTCATCACACAGAGGACAAAAGGATGAATTTAATGGTTTCCTGTTTGCTAGTTCTCAAAGAAGTGCTCTAACATACATAGATTTATCTTATTTTTTCTTGTTTTATTCTTGCTAATGCCATTCGTTCCATCCACATCCTCTATAGGTTTATGTTATTTTCTTGTTTCACACCAATGCCTATCATTTCCTTTCTACAAGTATATCTTTATTCACACGTTTTCAACCATTTTAACTTCCTTTGTAGATCCTCCTCTAGATTATATCTCTCCAGACAATGACAGCCATAAGTCAATATTAATTTTAACCGAGTCAATATTAATATTAACTGATAAGTCAATATTAATGAAAATAATATAATATTATTTTAATTATCTATTTATTTTAATTGCTATTTTATAAAATCATCCTTTATTCACTAGCCAACAAGTGCAAACCAGTGATTCACTGTGGAAAGTTTTTTTCTTAATTTTTTTTTTTATTATACCTTAAGTTCTAAGGTACATGTGCACAACATGCAGGTTTGTTACATATATATACTGCTGTAAATACACATGCACACGTATGTTTATTGTGGCACTATTCACAACAACAAAGACTTGGAACCAACCCAATGTCCATCAATGATAGACTGGATTAAGAAAATGTGGCACATATACACCATGGAATACTACACAGCCATAAAAAAGGATGAGTTCATGTCCTTTGTAGGGACATGGATGAAGCTGGAAACCATCATTCTCAGCAAACTATCACAAGGACAAAAACCAAACACCGCATGTTCTCAGTCATAGGTGGGAATTGAGCAATGGGAAAGTTTTAAATGAGTGGTGGGGCCTTGATTTCTCATCTATTTGCAGATTTTACTATTTTCTTGTTTTGTATCTCCTCTTACTTTGATTGCGCAAGCCTGTTGCATCATGCCTATGAAAACTAAACTCCTTAGAGGTTCTTTGGGACACTTCCAGCCAGAACTCATCATGTGTAACCTTTTTAAACAGTCTCCTCAAAGTTTTGTGGTTGTTCCTAGTGTAGAGAACATTGATGTACTAAGGTAGAGGAAAGACACAGAAGAGAGGCTGAAAGATGAGTGCATGCAGTGTAGGATAGCAATAAACAAAGCAGATAATGGAAGAAAAATAAAAGGAACTTATATTCTCTGTCTGGTGACCAAGAATATAGAGCAACAAAAAATACCAAATAAATGTTAAATAAACAAATGTATGATTTTTCTTGTATTAATTTCTTTCTTTCATGTGAACACATGGCTTGTAAAACATCCTGCATTGAACATATCTCTGCCATAAGGTATCTTTCATGAGTGTTTGTTAGTTTTTTCATTTAGGTCACTCAGGTTAGTATTGAGTGCTTTATACATGCACTTGCATGTGGGCAGTGCAACTGGACCTTTCATGGTATGTTTTGTGATGCTTCTTTGTACACTGACACTCTCCCAAACACCAGAATTCATCACAGTGCTGGGTAATAAAAATAGCATGTCTGAAGAATAAATGAATTCATCTTGATAATTAAATAAAATAGAAACACAGCATATGGTTTCTTATATTTTATTTTGTGTTATACAGTTGCAACTTAAGTCTATACAATACCACATTTATTCAAACTCTACTGATGTACTTGGTACTATAGAAAAATGGGTCTTTTGGCCAGGGACTTTGGCTCACACCTGTAATCCCAGCACTTTGAGAGGTGAGGTGGACAGATCACTTGAGGTCGGAAGTTCAAAACCAGCCTGGCCAACATGGTGAAACTTTGTCTCTATTAAAAATACAAAAAAAAAAAAAAAAAAAAAAAAAAAAAAAAAAAGAAAGAAAGAAATAGCAGGGGATGGTGGCATGTGTTGTGGGCCCAACTACTGGAGAGGCTGGGGCAGGAGAATTGCTTGAACCTGGGAAGCGGAGATTATAGTGAACCGAGATCATGCCACTGCAATTTAGCCTGGGTGACAGAGCAAGACAAGACTCCGTCTCAAAAAAAAAAAAAAGAGAGAAAAAGATAAATGGGTATTTGTTTTAACTTTACCTTAAATTAGGCTGAGCTAAGACATTGACCTCTGATATTTTTGTCACAGAAAGTACATAACTACTGATGCTCAAAATACGTTACAAAAATGCAATATTTTAGTTAATTAAATCTTGAGGACAATATAATAACAATATTAAGGTTACAAAAATGCAATATTTTAGTTAATTAAATCTTGAGGACAATATAATAACAATATTAAGCAACACATAGTTTTTAAAACTTTAGTTTCTTAATTGCAGCCAAATGTTTTCATATTCTCATAGAGGTTAGTGAAAAGCACTCTTCATTTAAGCAAAACTTGATAACTGAAATGAAACTTGCTTTAATATAAAATTTAAGCTTATTGATCTCTCTGGCATGAAAGGAAATTTTGAAATGTTTTATTGATGCTCAAAACATAGGATAATATGCAAATTTAGTTTTATCAAATTTGTGCTATAACTAAATATTATATATCACAGCATATTGAAAAGTTATTTTAGAATAAATATTGCCATTTGGTTTAGAAATAATCTGCAATAGGCAAAAAATTAATCTTATCAATCTAATAAGCAAAACAGGAAGAATAAAAGGCTAGCAAAATAATATAAATGGGGCCAGGTGCAGTGACTCACACTTGTAATCCCAGCACTTAAAGTCTGAGCCCAGAGCATCACTTGAGGCCAGGGGTTCAAGAGCAGCCTGACCAATATTGTAGGCCCTATCTCTTTAAATAAAAACAGTAATAAAAAATGAAATAATATAAATGTAATTTTTAAACTAAATATGCTATTTTAAGTATACATATTGCAATAAAGAAGTGGAGAATCTTTCTAAATATTGTAATATCTATCTTCTAAAATTTATCTCAACAAAGTAAACATAAAATCCAGTTAATGGTCTGTTTATCCAACTAACACACTAATCTTTCAGTACAAAAAGTTAGCACAGAATGAGGCAAGATACTTTTTGGTCCAATGGAAATAATCTATAAACTTAAAATAATTTTTATTTTTCTCTTACAAAAATCACGTTATATTTAATTATTAAAAATTATGATGTGTCTGTATTAAAAGTCTATCTAAGAAGCCACATAGACTGCAGTGTTGTAAAACTTATTAAGAACTTTAAAATTATAATCACATCTTGCAAATTTTTAATCTGCTAACATCTTAATAGTTGGATTTTTATTCCACCTCCATTTTATAGCTTCTAACTTTAGAGGCCATTTTAAGTTGAAGTTAGTGTTAACCATATCCATAGCCTTATAAAGATTTCTGCATTAAAAGTCAATTATATTGTTTAAGACATATGCACCTTTCCTTTCTAATACTTCATTTAAAATATAAATTCACTTAAAATTGCAACAAAATGATTTTACCCATAATTTTTTTCAAATGCTTGGATCATTACACTGGCTCAGTATCCAGTGTTTTAAAAATCTAACAATTTTTTTATTCTTATGAATCTTAATTACAGTTGTGTGGTTGTTAATGTAAAGAAAGGACAGACTAATTTATTATGATGAATAGACTATATATGGGTAACATATTTTGATTCATACAGTTAAAATGCTACATATAAATACTGCAGAGACTTAAAGAAAGTTTATATAAAGAGAATAAATTCAGCCTTTTAAACAGTTAGTGAAGCAGGAAAGCTTTATTGTTCACAATTTATGTTTTGGAACAACTATGGAATGTTATTTGAATAACTAATCATGAGTCAATATACATTTTCCATAAATACAACAGATGTCAACATTTTCTAAACACTGTATTTTGACAATTAGTGGTTCAAGTTGTGGAACATTCTCTCAAAACAAAAATTAGGAAGGTTTTACCACCTTTCCATTCCAAGCTTATTTTGGTGCAGTCTTTTTGTTTTTCACGTTATCTGATCAGGTCACAATATAACTTTTAAATGGTTAAAAAAAGTCTTTATTTTTTATTTATTTCAGATCTAGCCTAATTGTCCCATTGTTATTGATGTAAGAAGGATAAAAATACAAAAAAACAGAGATTGGGTAAAGTAAATGAAATATCATATATATATGAGTAAATTCAACAAAAGTTATCTAAAATTCAAATATAATAAACTATCCTAATAATTGTGTAAAATGATGTTCTAACTGAATATTTCTCAGGCACATAATACATCTCTGGGCTCTTGAGTCTCTTAATAAATGTTCCTAGGATGCTCATCACCAACCATACTCCCACTCCATGTAAAGTTTTTCTGGATAATCGGATATACAACCACAGAGGAAAATGGGCAGAATCCATATAATAATCAACCTGGTCAATCATTTGCAAATGTACAAATAGTTATATGTTATTTATAAGAACATACTATACAACCATTAAAACAAAGTGTCAATAGTAACATTGGGTTGACTGAAATGACAGACATAGATACCACTATGTTAAATAATACAGCTTATACTCACTTAGAGAATTCAGAATAAAGTCAGTGCTATCAGAGTCAGCAACATTATCTGATGTGAGGCAAGCTACAAAACTCTGAAGTCCACTGTGAGAAGAGCCTGGAGCCACGGAACTGTGAGAACAAAGAAAAAGGAAATTTCCCTGAGAGCAGAACCAAAGGCTGCCTGCTGAAATAATCATGGCACGCACTCCACGTAATAAACGAGGTCTTCTCAGTTCTTACCTGGCTAAGTTTTTGTCAGTGCCATGAACCAAAAATTGCTGAGCTGTTAATGTTATTTCTTCTGAATGGGAATTTCTATTGTATATCTTCCTGTTTTTACTCAACCACTATATTTGGGGGATTAGAGAAAGTCAAATTGTTAATGTATGTACCATTTAAATATCTAAACTCTGGACCTATAGAGAGGAATATGCATCGTATGAAGATATCAGACTTGATTTGGGTCTAGTATTTTGGAGGTAAATCTTTAAGCAAATTGTCATCTAGCAGTTTCTTTCAATATTCCTTAGCACATAACTAATGCATTCCCTGTGTCTTGTCTCTTCCCATCTACGCCCTACTCCCTTTCTTTAGACTCTAAATACTAGTCTTGGAGCTCAATCTTTCATGAAGGTAAATATAATGCCAAGAGTTAGTGGAGTAGAAATATGCAAGACATTTTGTATCCCTGAGAAACTGGCGGAGCAGAATTTTCATATCAGCCTATTTTCATTATTCGTGCAGCAACATGTATATTTACCTCTCAGGACTGCCTCAGGAACCTAAGAAATTATGTGGTACAAATTCATTGTTATCTGTTGCAAAATGTGTCCATTTTTAATTCAGGTAAGACTCATCTGTTTAAACAGTGAGGGTTGGCCAGGCGCGGTGGCTCAAGCCTGTAATCCCAGCACTTTGGGAGGCCGAGACGGGCGGATCACGAGGTCAGGAAATCGAGACCATCCTGGCTAATACGGTGAAACCCGTCTCTACTAAAAATTACAAAAAACTAGCCGGGCAAGGTGGCGGGCGCCTGTAGTCCCAGCTACTCCGGGAGGCTGAGGCAGGAGAATGGCATAAACCCGGGAGGCGGAGCTTGCAGTGAGCTGAGATCCGGCCACTGCACTGCAGCCTGGGAGACAGAGCGAGACTCCATCTCAAGAAAAAAAATTAAACAGTGAGGGTTGACAATAATTTTCCAAGTGTTTCAGTTTATCTACAAATTTAAAATGAACACTTCTACAGTAAATGATAAATGCTGAAAATATTTTATTTTCAAATCATCTTAAAGTATTTCCCAAATTGATCTTTTACACATATTTTAAATAATTATAATGCCCACTTTGGAACATGGCTTGCTGAATTTTACTATGCAGATAAATCTTTGACTAAGGAGATACCCATCAGTAGCTTTGCTGTTGACATTAAAGACATTTTGAGATCACAAGCAGTTACCAACATATGATCTAATAGTCTCCTCATTAGTTTAGAAATCACTATACTTCCTGGGGGCTGTATGGGAGTAAGATAGTCTCCTATTTCTCAGGAAACAATGTGAAGGCTTAAAATTTGCAATGAATAGAAAATAAGAGAAGGATTAGAAAATATGCTTAAGAAAACTGAGAGTACATACACGTAAAATTGTACATATTTAAAGATTTTAAGAAAAATAAATAATAAATTACTAAACATGAAAATTAAATTAAATACAGTTATTTTAAATTATTGGGGGTGAGGGTGGTAGGGAGGAGTATTAAAGTAGATAGACAAATATAAAGAAACTTCACTCATCTCATCCTTAAATTTAAAACATATCATAAACTGAAGTCTAGTTTAGCTAATGACTTGTTATGCTAAAAACTCTGTATTAATTTTTTTTATTCATTCATTCATCCATTCATCACATATTTATTTAGCAACTACTATGTAACAGGCATTGTCACAGGAACTAAAGCTATAGTAGGAAAAAAAATTAGTAAAAAAAAAAATCCTGCCCCCACAGATATTACCTTCCAGAAAGGAAGACAGACAATAAACAACACACCAATAAATAAAGAATATGAGAAAGTGTGAAAAGCACGGAGTGCAGATAGCAAGTGGTAAGAGTCATTATAAACTCAAAAAGAGTAGTCTAGGTGTGACTAGGTTGAACAAAGATTTTTAAGGAACATAAGCCACGCAGAAACCTGGAACAAGTACTCCAGCCAGAAATAAAAGTGTAAACACCCCGAGTTAAGGACTTTCAGATGTGTTCAAGAAACAGCAAGGTGGTCAGTGTAACTGGAGAGAAGAGTGTTAGGGAAAGTGGTTAGAGATGGAATCAGAGAGGTAATTAATGGTCAGCAGATTATGTAAAAATTTAAGGGTTATTAGAAGCCTATATTGCAGCAAATGTGATGATGAGCCATTGGGCAGTGTGTTAATCGGGGTTCTCTAGAAATGCAGAACTAACCGGATGTTTATACAGGTGTACCTCAGAAATACTGTGTGTTTGATTCCAGACCATTGCAATAAACCAAGTCACAGATCTGTTTTAGTTTCCCAGTGCATATAAAAGCTATGTATACACTCTACTGTAGTCTATTAAGTGTGCAATTGCATTATGTCTAAAGAAGTACATACCTTAATTAAAAAATAATTTATTGCTAAAGAGTGCTGACACAATGACAGGAAGTGAGCACATGCCATTGAAAAAATGATGCAATAGACTTGCTCAAAGCAGGGTCACCATAAACTTTCAATTTGCAAGAAAATGCAGTATCTGTAAAGTCTAATAAAGTGAAACACAATAAAAAGCGGTATGCCTGTATATATAAAGACATTTACTTTAAGAAACTGGCTCATACAATTATTGAGGCTTGGCAAGTCCAAAATCTGCTGGGATTGGCAGGCAGGCTGGAGACTCAGGGAGAGTTGTTGCAGTTCAAAGACAGTTTGCTGGCAGAATTCCTTCTTGTTTGGGGGTTGTCAATATTTATTCTATTAAGGCCTTCAACAGATTGGATGAAGTCCACCCACGTTATGTAGAGCAATCTGCCTTACTCAGTGTCCACCAATTTAAATGTTAATCTCATCCAAAAAACACCCGCACAGAAATGTCCAGACTAATGTTTGACCAAATACCTCGGCACCATGGCCCAACCAAGTGGACACCTAAAATTAAGCATCACAGATGGTTTTAAGCAACAGTAACAAGATCTGACTTGTTTATCAAAATGATTATTCTGGCATTCATGTTGAGAATAGACTGAAAAGGAACAAAGTAAAGCAGTAGGAAAAATATTTGCGGTTAGAAGGCATTACAAGAATCCATGTAAAAAACTGACAAATAATGGTAACTTAGATTAAAGCGGTAGTTGCAGAGGTGATGGGAATTGGCTGGATTCTGAACATAATTTGAAGGCAGAGTCAATAGGATTTGATTACGTTTTAGATACGGAGTTTGAGAAAAAGAGATGAATAATGGATAAATCCAAAAGAGCTGTGTTTTTTTTTTTTTAAAGTGAACTTTTTATTGAAATGTAATTTACATAGAAAAGAGTAAAAAAACACAGAATATAAGAGTACAAATTGATGAATTTCACAAAGCGAACACACTTATGTAACCATAATCTAACTTATAAAACAGATACAACCCCTGAAGTCTTTGTGACCCCTCTGGTCATTAACTTTCTAGTGTAACCAGTGTTCTGACTTTACATACCATAGTTGCAGCTCATTCACTCTTTTTGCTATGTACTATTGTATTGTATAAATATACCGCAATTTAGGTTCCCAATATATGGTTGATTCACATTTGAATTATTTCTAGTTGAGGGCAAGGATGAACAATGCTGTTATGAATATTTTTGAACATACCTTTAGATAAGCATGTATATCTGCTTCCATCAGTTCGATACCTGGGATGGGAATAGCTGAATTGTAGGCTATGTTTATGTAAATAGAATATGGCAGCTGTTATACTTCTGCTTTCCAAACTAAATGGAAACTGTCTGTAACACCACACTAACCTGGATAAGTATAAGCGAAAATTTGGAAACAAAATCCAGCTTATCTAAATCAATTCAGTGTAAATCAACCATATTTATTAACTCTCATGAGATTTTGCTCATTATTTTTGTTAGTGTTTAGGAAAACTATTGCTTGTGGAATACTGATCTAGCTTTTTAACAATATTTATGAACTAAATCATATGCCTAACACTTTGAAATTTTTTAGTATTTAAATGATCCGATTACCGTAACTACAAAAAAATTATTTTGACCCTTTTAGACCCTCCCCTTAGAAGTCTTCATACCTGTTATTTCTTTTCCTTTTCCTATTAGTTTATAAAGGACTCTACAATGTAGAGCAGTAACAGTCAAGCAGGTAAGCTTATTTTTTTTCCTAAGTTTAATTGAAATGCCACTGATTTTTGTTCATGAAATATTTTGTTTTGCTATCAGATTCAACAGATAATTCTTACTCAAAAGAAAAAATCCTTTCAAGTCTCCTAGAAGTTCTCAAATTTATGTGGAATTTTATCAATTTTTTAACATATTGAGAGAAATGTATATTTTTCTACTTGAATATATTGGTATATTAGATTATATATTTAACAACGCATTTTCTTATATTGACCCCTCCTAACATTGTATGATAAACTGTCCTTGTTCTTGATGTAGTATATTTTTTAGACATTGCTAAATTTAATTTGCTATGATTTTGTTATGGATTCTTACATCTAGGTTCAGAAAATGAGAATGGCCAGTGCTTTCCTTGGACTGTTTTTGTTCAATTTGTTTTCATATCAGGATTACACTAAACATAAAAAATCAGTTAGATTACGTCCCAGGATTTACTGTGTCCTGAAAAAGTTTATATGTTCTGGGAAAGTTGAGATTTTCTGTTCCTCAAAGATGTACCAAAAAATGCTTTACAATACGTTTAACCTGTTGTATTTTGGGAGGTAGAGATTTCAATATCATTTTAGCATGTCCTTTGTTAGAGTTTATGTACGTTTCTTTATAATTATGAGTCAATTTGATATTTTATAGGTTCTTAAATTAATGTATCTTATTTTCAATATTTAAAAATCTTATTTGTATTTGTAATTATGGCCCATTATTTAATCTTGAAGTTGCTTATATGTTAGTTCTCCAACGTTTCAAGATTATACTAAGGAGAAGTTTTTTAAAATTTGTTTTGTATTTTATGTTTCAAAGAAACAGCCTTCTGTTTTGTTCTCTTTATAGACAATTTTAGAAAAGTCATCATAAAAGGCATGCTATCATCACAGAGGCTTGATACTTACTGATTCTCTTGAATTATTTCTTGTAATAGAAAAGAAAAAAATTAAAAGAAACATGGATTATGTAAAAATATTAAGTGGCCAGTCTTTAAACTGCATACCTGAAGTAAATATTTATACATTCCCATTTTTTATTGATTCATTTATTTCAGTCATTTATTTCATACGTATTTTTGGGGGCATAGATACTGGCATTGTGATAAGATCTGATGATAACGAAGTGAGCAAAATCAGACATAGGCCTGCCTGCATGTGACTTTCCTTGTGGACAAACATATTAATGTAAAAGTGTAACTGTGATAAATACCATAAAAGACAGATAATAATTTAAGTGCATAAAAGGGAGATTTAGCCTTCCTTGGAATAGAGAAAGTTTCCCTAAGGTTAAAATTCAAGTTGCAGGATAATGGGATTTAGTTATTTAGTTATGTAACTAGGAGAGAAAAAAATTTCCAGACATGTGTCAAATCATATGGTGAAGAAAGTGTGGTGTACATGAAAAATTAGCAAAGCAAACAGTATAACTGGAGCTAATTGACAAAGGGACCTTATGATGAGAATATTTAAATGATAGTATCAAATTCTTTAAAAAAGTATAGAAAATATAAATTATTATTTTAGTAAATGTTGGCTAGATTACATAGAAGTATCTTCCTGTTAGACAACAAAATTCTGGAAAATATATTAAAACATAGTTTCAAAAAATCAAAGATCTGAAGGACAAATAGCAGAACAAAACAGAACAAAAAGTGAAAATCTTGAGATGTAAACAATATCCTTAAAGTAAGGTTTTACCTAGATAAAATCAAGTTGTGAAATTTAAATGAGATTTTTATGAACTTGAAAATAAGACAATAGAATTCAATGTTATATTAATGTTTATCCACAATTCATTTCAAATTCAGGATAAGAATGAACCAGAATTAAATCACTACCACTCCCACCTTCCTTACAAGACTAAGCAGAAGCCTGCTTAGTCACTGAATAGAAGAGTTGGAAATAACCAAAGAAAGTCGTGAGAGATATAAAAATTTTAAACTTCTATGTGCCCCTGAACATAACATTCAAATATTTACAGTAAAATATTACAATCCTACAAATAGATAAGAAAATTAAATCATATTGTACAAGTTGTAATATCCTCCTAGTTGTTAATAAAATAATTAAAATATAAAAATATTTAAAATTTGTAAAATATCTGAACTATATGATTACCGAAATTAAATAACAGACATATATAAAACTTTCTTCCAAAGAATTTTAACGTGTTTCCTTTTTTTAAAAAAGAAATCTGTTTTTGAAATAATATGATGTTGGTTGGCCATTAAGCAAATGCAATCAAATCTGAAATAATTAAAATCACACACAGTTTTTTCTCTGAACACAATGAAATTAAGGTAGAAATAAAGTACAAAACAAATAACTAGAATATTCTCAAACAAGAATATAAGAGTAGAAAAATGAAGTTGAGGGACATCAGGAAGATGGAAAAACACGAAGTCTCGAATCCTTCTTCCCCACTTTGAGTACACTGATTCAACAATGCGTAGACAAATTTCCTTAGTGAAAATTCCAAAGACAGAGAGAGGATTTTGTACCCTACGTGAGCATGAATCCAGCTTCAGTGAAACCACTGGGAAAATCTGTGGCACCCTTCCTACTTAGTATTTTTCCCTGGCGCATCATTACACAATTGGGAGAAAACCTCCAAATCACAATTTCTCCCTAGAGAAGGAAGGAGAGGACTGAACCATTCCTCTAACATTCTGACTCTTCAAGGGGCTGCCCAAAAGAAGAATGGTTTCTGTCTTGTCTCAGAGTGTTGACAGGAAATGGCCCCAAACCAGGCACTGCATAGAAAAAAAAAAAAAAAAAAAGGTAATTGTTTTGACGAGTACACCATAGCCCCGTTCCCAGCTCAGCCCAGAATCAGTGGGTGAAATTTCTTAAATCCAGGCTTCTTTCTGGAGAAGAAAATAGTTGAAAAATCCATCTAATATTCCGGCTTTTTGAATGGATGCCCAGGAGACTGGCTTCAGAATCACTTGTCTAGGAACACGTCTCACAGGGCTGGGAATATTCTATGTGGCTGGGGGCCACTTTGAACAAAGTCAACAGTTTGGAATAGTACGCATTCACTGTCAGAGTCCCTCTCCTGGTTCTATGGGACATGATCAGGAAATCTCGTAGTCCCCCAGTATCTACCTGGGAGGGAAAGAGAAAACTGAACATCTATTTACTGTCTAGTCTTTCAGGTGGATGCTTTTAATCTTGCCTGTCCCAGAATTCTGGTTGGATCTAGCTATGGCTAGATGCCTGGTGGGCACAGAGAACAGCAACAACAGAAATAGTTCAACAAGTGCTGCCTCTCCAGAGGAGGTACAGTACAGCAGATAGATCACAGAGGGATTGAGAGATTATTAACAGGGGAAAAAGAAAAAAAAAGGCAAATCCCTCTAATTTTAGGAATTCACATATATAAGTCAAAACCAGACACATCCACAGAAAAGTTTGGCTGATGGCAGTCAGTAAAGACTTGGAGAGGCGGTTATTCTTTCAGATGCATAGATATCACCACAAAGTATCAAAGATCATGAAAACAGAGAAAATGGCCCTGACAAAGGAACAAAATACATCTGAAGAATAGATTCTAAAGATATGGAGGTACATGAAGTGCCTGAACAAATAATTCAAAATAATCATCATAGAAATGCTCAATGAGCTCAGGAAAATAATGTATGACCAAAATAAGTATTTCAATCAAAAAATACAAAATATAAAAAACTGCCAAAATAAATTTTGTAGCTGAAGAAAACAATGACTAAGTTAAAAAATTCACTGGAAGGGTTCAACGTGAGACTTGATCAAGCCAAAGAAAGAATCAGTAAACTCAGCAACGAGTTGTTGGAAATTATCTAGTTACAGGAGCAAAAAGAAGAAAATAGAATGAAAATGAGAAAAGCAGGAAGGATTTATGGGACACCATTAGTGAACCCAAATACATATTATAGAAGTCCTGGAAACAGATGAGAGAGAAAAGACCAGAAAGCTTATTTAAAGAATTAATGATTGAAAACTTCCTACATCTGTGGAAGGAAATGGACATCCATATTCAAAAGATCAAAAGATTCCAAATGAGATAAACCCACAGAAGTCCACATTAAAATTAAATTGTCAAATGTCAAAGACAAGGAAAATTTTGAAAGCAGGAATGGAAAGCTGGCATGGCACATACAAAGGAATCTTTAAAAGACTGTAGATGGATTTCTTAACAAAAATCCTTGCAGGTCAGAAGGCAGTAGAATGATACACTCCAAGAAGTAAAATAAAAACCACTGTGAAACATGAATACTACAACCAATAAAATTTTCCTTAAAAAATGAAAGAGAAATGGACTTTCCCAGGTAAACAAAAGCTGAAGGAGTTCATTACCACTAGACCTTCCTTACAAGAAAAGCTAAAAGCAGTTCTTCAAGTTGACTCAAAAGAATGCTACATGGCAACACAAAAGCATAGAAAAGTATGAAGCTTTCAGGTAAAGGTAAACATATAGAGAAATACAGTGTACAATAATGGTCAAGCATAAATCACAATTAGTTTCAGTATAAAACTTACAAAAGTATTAAAAAACTATGTAAAATCTATTAATAGGTACACAATATAAAATAATGCAATTTGTGGCATAAATAATGTAACGTGTGGACAAAGGAAGCAAAAGGGTAGAGGTTTTATATATAATTAAAGTTATCAGATCAAGATAAGATGCTGTAACTTTAATATATTTTATATAAGCCCTGTAGTTGCTACAAAGAAAATATCAATATAAGACATATAAAAGAAAAAATAGAAAGGAATCCAAACATGTAACTGCAAAAATAATGAATGAAACACGAAAAAAGATAACAAGAGGAAAGAGAGGCTATGACGCCACAGGACAGACAGAAAACAATTAACAAAGTGGCAATGGCAAATTCTTCCCTATCAATAATTACTTCAAATGTAAATAGATTATAATGCCCATTCAAAAGACATAGGGAGTCTGAATGGATTAAAAAGCAGGGCCAACTATGTCTGTAAGAGTCTAGTTTAGATTTAAAGACATATATAGGCTAAGAGTAAAAGGAAGGAAGAAGATATCCTATGTAAATGGTAACTAAAAGAAAGCGAAGGTGACAATACTTATATCAGACATAATGATGTTAAATCAACAACTTTTAACAGGGATATAGAATAGCATTGCTTAATGTTGAAAGTATAACTTCACCAAGAAGATAGGATAATTTTAAATACATATTCACCCAATATCACATATCCAAATAAAGAAAGCAAACACTGAAAGACTGAGAGTAAAAGTAGATAGCAATACAATAATTGTAGGGGATTTCAAAACCAGAAATTAGTGCCAGACTCTAGAAATTAATAAGAGGAAAAGCCTAGAAAATTCACAAATATATGGAAATTAAACATACTCTTGAATAATCAATGGGTAAATAAAAAATATCTTGAGACAAACCAAAACAACAACACAAGATACCAAACTTGTGTAATGCAGCAAAATCAGTAAAAAAAGGAAGTTCATACTGATAAACACCTATATTAAAAAAGAAGAATGATCTTATATAAACAAACTAACTGAAGACATTAGAAAAAGAAAAATATGCCAAGCCTAAAGTTAGCAAAAGCAGTTAACAAATATTAGGGCAGAAAAAAAAAAAAAAGAAAACAGAAAAATGGTAGAAAAAAAAATCAATGAAATGAAGAGTTGGTTTTTTTGAAAAGATCAACAAAATTGTTAAGCTTTTAGTTAGATTAAGGAAAAAAGAGAGAACATTAAAGTAAATTAAATCAGAAGAAAGAGTAGACATTACAAGTGATGTCACAGAAATAAAAAGATAATAGATAATTATGAGCTATTATATACCAATGAATTCAATAAAAGAAATTGACAAATTCTTATAAACATGTAAACTTCCAGGCCTAAATTATAAAGAAATAGGAAATATGAATAGACCTATGAGTAGTAAGGAGTTTTATTTAAAAATCAGAAACTTCTAACAAAGAAAAGGTCAGGTCTAGATGACTTCTCTGATAAATTCTCTCAAACATTAAAAAAAAAAAAAAAAAGTCAAAAACCAAACAACTGCAAGCCCTGATAAACACAAATTCAAAAATACTGAAGAATATATTAGCAAATTATATTCAACAGCATTATTAAAGTATCATTCACCATGACCAAGTGGAATTTATCCTTGGATTGAAAGGATGGCTCAATGTACATAGACGAATTAATGTGACACACCACATTAACGGATCAAAGAATAAGAATCACATATTTATTGCAGTAGATGCAGAAAAAGCATTTGACAAAATTCAACCATCTTTCATTTTAAAAACTTACAAGAAACCAGGAATAGAAGAAAATTACCTTCACATAATAAAGTCTGTACATGAAAGTCCACGGCTAGCATTTTACTCAATGGTGAAAAACTAAAAGAGTTTCCTTTAAGATCCAGAACAAAACAAGAATGTCCACTCTTACTACTTATTTTCATTCTCATGGTAGAAACCCTAGCCAGAGCAACAAGGCAAGAAAAAGATATAAAATGCATCCAACTAGGAAAGGAAGAAGGAAAATTTTCTCTGTTTGCAGATTAAATACTTTTGTGTGCAGAAAATCCTAAAAACTTCATGAAAACTATAGTATATTAATAAACAAATTTAGTAAATTTGCAGATACAAAGTCATCATACAATAATCAGTTGTAATTTTATGTACTAACAATAAACATTCCAAGATAGCATCAACAATAATAATGTTCTTAGAAATAAACATAACCAAGGAGGTGAAATCTACATAATATGAAAGAATTAAGTTTGAAAGATACAAGTAAATAGAAAGACCTCTCGTGTTCATATATCAAAGACTTGATATTGTTAAAATATCCATACTATCTAAAGTGATCTATAATAGTGAAACAATGAACAGAATGGAGAAGTAACCTACAGAATGGGAGAAAATATTGACAAACCGTATTTCTGTTAAGAGGCTAATATCTAAAATATGTAAAGAACTACTACAACTCAATAGCAAAAATAACAAAATCAATTTTTATGTGTAAAGGACTTGAATAGATATTTATCCAAAGAAGGCATACAAATGGCTAACAGGTATATGAAAATATACTAAACATCACTAATCATCAGGGAAATGTAAATCAAAGCCACAATGAGATATCACCTCACACCTGCTAGAATGACTGTTGTTTTAAAAAGGCAAAAGATAACAAGTGTTGTTGAGGATGTGGAGGATTTGGAACCCTTGTACATTGTTTGTAAAATGGTAATATGGTGTAACTACTATGGAAAACGGTATGAAGTTTCCCCATCAAATTTAAAAATACCATCAGCAATCCTAATGCTCAGTATATATCCAAAAGAAGTAAAATCAAAACCTTATAGAGAAATCTACACTCCCAGGTTCATTGTAACATTATTCACAGTAGTCAAGATACAGAAGTAATCTAAATCATCTATGGATGGATGAATGGGTAAGTAAATTGTAGTATATACATACAAAGGAGTATTACTTAACCTTAGAAACAGTGAAATCTTGCCATTTGTGACAACATGAATGAACTTTTAGTACATTATGTTAAGTGAAATAAACCAGTCACAGAAGAACAAATATATCATGATTTCACTTCTGTGAGGTATCCAAAATAGTCAAACTCACGGAAGCAAAAACTAGAACGATGTTTGTGAGTGGCTGGGTCAGGGGGAAAGAGAAGGTACTGTTTAATGCGTATAAGGTTTCAGTTATGCAAGATGTGAAAATTTCTAGAGATCTGCTGTGTAACATTTTGTGTGTAGTTAATACTGTAATGTACACTTAAAATTTGTTAAGAGGGTAGATCTTATGTGATGTGGTTTCTTTAACCACAATAAAAAAGATAAACCAGAAAGTATATTCCTCAATACATATTGATTAAATAAAATAATTTAGAAATTAAAAAACATTTGGAATAATTGGTAATTAATACTACATAGAAATACCTATGCAGGCTGTAAAACTTTATTTCTTAGAAATTTAGAATTTTCATTTTATATATTAGAAAATAATTAAGATTGAACATTAATGAGCTTGTCTCAAAGTTAGAAAAATACAGCTAAATAAATACAGATGATGTCAAATTCAAAGAGAGAGAGGAAGGGAAACAAAAGAGAAATTAGACAATGTCAGGCATGAAAAAGAGGAAGACATTAAATATTCTAAAATATTACACTGAAAGTAAGAGTATAATAAGATAAACTATATGATATATATATATATATATTTGAGGCAGAGTTTTCCTCTGTTACCCAGATTGGAGTGCAGTGGCATAATCATGGCTCACTGCAGTCTCTACCGCCCTGGTTCAAGCAATCCTCCTACCTTGGCTTCCTGTGTAGTTGGGACTATAGACATGCACCCCCATGCCTGGCTACTTTTTGTAATATGATAATACATTTGAAAATGTCAATGAAAAGAAGAAATTCTTAGAAAATTGTAGCTTACAAAATTAATTCAAGGTGAAATAAAAAACTTGAAGATTCCTATAACTAAATATAGATTTGATTTGGTAGTCCAGAGTCCTACTACCAGTCACACGGACTTTATTAGAAAACTGTGTGTATTTGGAAAAAAAAAATAACTACCCTCTTACCCAGTCATATCTAAGCAAAGCTGATAATATGTTGCCATTTATTTTGTGATACTAGTACAATAAAAGAAAGGGAAATTACAGGCTATTCTTTTTCATGAATATATATAGATATAATAGCCTAAGGAAAAAAAAGCATTTGTTAGGTTTCCAGAATAATAAATATGGTTACATTCAATAATTTAATTAAAAAGATCAGTAAATAAGCCATTTGCAGTTCCATCACTACTATCCCTGTGGAATACTGCAGTGTCTAGAAATTAAGCAAATGCAAGAATCTAATTTAATCTTCAAGTTTAAAAGTGCCTGGCAAGAGCTGTAGTTATGACTGAAGCATTGTTTTATAGGAGCTGTGGCTGTAGCCACTGATATAACCTCATCACCAGAGGAAACAGAATGCTGGTGACAGGGTAATGACAAATAAATTCCTTGACATCTATCTGCTCTCAGCTCTCCTCATAGCATCTGTTGGTCTCATTGGATGAAGCCAATTATAAAAAACACAATCTTTTAAAGTACATGTATAATAAGCAAACAATAACAACAACAACAGAAAAACATGTTTTACATTATTCTTGTCAACAGATTAAAAGGGCTAAAAAGATTAGCCACAGGGAGGGAATATCTAAAATGTTTGTAATTGATAAAGGATAAGTATCCAGAATATATAAAATCTTCTACTCTGGTTCCAGACACTTAAACATCATGCCAAAGAATATTTCTAGCTCATACACAAGGAGATATGTGAGATAGTTCAATGAAGCATAGTATGCATTTGCAAAAATTTCAAACCAGTCCAAATGCACACAAATAGAATGTCAACAATATAAATTATACTCTAGTCATATCTTAGAAAACTAGTCAGTGTTTAGGTGAATCAATTAAATCCCTAGTTCAACATCAATAAATCCCAAAATGACAATATTGAGTGACAAAAACAAGTTTTCATTTACATAACTTCCATAATAAAAGTATAAAATATGGATGGAAATATTGTTGGGATTGAAGTATGTTGCTTACTCTGAAAGAAAGGAGATATTTGTATGACTATGAGCTTCAATTGTATGTTTAGAATTTTATATAGTTGAAGCCATTTGTGGTGGTGTGCCCCTAGAGTCTCAGCTACTCCAGAGACTGAGGCAAGAGGATTGCTGGAGCCCAGAAATTCAAGGCCAGGGTGGGCAAGATAGTGAGAACCTGTCTCTAAAAAACAAAAACAAACCAAATTTTAAAAAATTATTTGGTTAAATAAAAATAGTTCAGAAGAAATATATCAAAAAATATGTAAAGTTAACATACTGAATGAATAATCTAAATTATAACTGATTCTTTTTACATTTTACTTTTTAATTTAAATATCACAACTTTATGGGAACAGGAGGCTAGAAATTTTTAGATACAGGAAAAATTTAGAAATTGCATTTTTAGTAAAATTATTTCTATTAAAACTGTATATAGTTTCATATTTATGGCATTCTGGCCCAATAATGCTGCCAAACTATCATGGCTCTAGTTGAGAACAAATGATGGCAGAAACATTGCTGCTTTAAAGGTGACATAGATCAGCATTCAGGACTCTCAACTGCTTGAAATTTAATGGGGAAATGTCAGTTAGACAATTGCCAAGGGAATAAGATCCAAATTCTAAGCATAAACTCTGCCCAAACTCTGGCTGACAGCTAACATACACATGCATGAGGTGAGATTTCCAGCGAGCCTGGCAAAAAGAAAAAAGGAGGCAGAGAGGACAAAAAAACTACTCTTGAATAATTGTGCTATACAGAGGTAATTTGTGACTTTTCAAATCCCTTAGTCCACTAAATGGAGATGGCAGAATAAAGAATCAAACCACTTGAAAATAGATGAGCAAGTTGCCAAATTCCCCCCAAAAGAAAGAACACTGAAAGAGAAATAAACAGGATTTCAGTTTTGTTGGACAACATCAAATAGTACAATATTTATGTAATTAGGAACTCAGAAGAAGAAATGAGATATCTGCAGAATGAATACTTAATTCAATGATGGCCATCAACTTCCCACATTTGATGTAAAACGTTAATTTTCAGATCTAAAAACCATACATTTCATATAATTCCCTTTATTTAAAATTCTAAAACATGTTAACTAGTCAATAATGTCACAAAGCAGAATCATGATGACGAATACATCAATGTTACTGACTGTAGTAATTATTTTACTATGTGTACATGTATGAAAACATGTTGTATACCTTATTTGTATGTAATAAAAAAAGCAAACAAATACATACATAAGCAGAATCAGGATTTATCTGATGGAGAGATGAATTGCAAAGGGGCATTTTTACAGAATTCCTTCAGTGATGCTTCACCAGCTGGAAATCTCTGTGGCTGCTGTGACCTCTGCCCGGGACCTCACTGAGGCCCACCAGGCTCTCACCCTGGCCTGGATTCGTTGCCTTAACAGAGACTCTGCACTCAGCGCGTGGGTGGACTGGTCGTGCTGCAGGCAGTTTTCACACTGGGTGCCAGATTCTAGATGAGAAAAATGCAATGGCGCCCAAACACTTGAAGATGCCAGCAACTGTGGTCCTCCAAGGGGTGTCAAAGTCCCAAAGTCTGAGCACACAAGAAATGTTGCAGCTTTTGTAGTCTGGGGAGACAGCCAGGAGAGAATGGTGTCTAACCATTCACGGGCATGTTACAGCTTTCCCAGCCTCCCGCAATTTGATGGGCAGGGGTATGTTACAGCTCATTCATTCCTGCCACCTGCAGCTCAGTGAATGGGGGTATGTGATACCCAGTGTTTTTTTTATTTTCTTTTATTTTTTTTTCACTCCCATAGCTCTGCAAGCAGAAGGGCATGTTACAACTCTTTTCCCAGCCAACGTTGGGGGTTAGGGGTTCCAGGTTCTTGTCCCCAGACCAAGAAGAACGAGGTATGCAGACACCTGAGAGTGAGTAAAGCAGAGAATCATTTTATTGAGTGACAGAAAACTCTCAACACGAGAGGGGAGCTGAAGTGAGCAGCCTTCTGTGTTAGAGGGGGCCCCCAAATGGGTAACCTTCTGTGAGACTGAGTCCAGGGTTTTCATGGGCTGGGAATGGGGGAGTGCATGCTGATTGGTTCACGGGCAGGCTTGGAAAAAGCACCATTCAATTGGGTAAAAGGCATCGAGGAAGTTGTCACTCTGGTTGTGAACTCCACCCAAATTTGGCAGCTTGGTTTTACAGCTTCACGCTGTCTTTGGCTTAAAGTTTGGGTTTCACTGGGGACCCATCACTATATGACTAGGAATTTGTCTGTCTCCTGTCACTATCAGCATGAAGATTTTTTGGAGGAGTGACAGGAATGTCCTGATTGTTTTGGTGGTTTCACAGTTACATGTTTCTATCAAAACCAAATGTATTGTATATTTTAAATGTATAGAGCATAAGGCATATAAATTATACTTCAATAAATTATAAATATTAAAATTGAATAATTTACAAGAACATGAGTAGTTTATCCACAACAGAGTTATTTAAACAGGCATATATATAATTAAATTTCCAAGTTCAGAAATAATTCAATAAATATTATTATATGAAAGAGTTATATAATTTTTCACCCAACAACCTGTCAAAATTTTTAAAATAATACTTGATATTGATGGAGTCTAATAAATAGAAGTTACAATATAGTCTTATTTATATTATAAGTATGCACAATATTCCTCATCCCTTAAGTAAAAATATATGCAAAGATATACATTAGTCATTGTGTTTTTTGTAATAGTAAAGAAAATGAACAACCTAGCGCACACTAATAGGGCATTGGTTTAATACATTACAGTTTATTAAAAAATGGAACAGTGAAAGGAAGGGTATGGAGTTCACATTACTTGAATTTGCTCTTCCAGTGGAAGATGTGTAACACTGGCAAGTTATGTAAACTTTCTGATTCCTCTTGTGTAAAATGTGAATGATATTAGTGAATTTTAAAGCAATCTTAGTTCCAATGTAGCAGCTTTAGTTGGCAGTAAGTAAAGTTACCCCAATTTGTCAGATCTATGTCTGCACATTGCTTAAAACCAGTGATAAGCACTCAGAATGAAAAGCAGATAATCTAGAAAAATGAAAAACCCAGAGCCAAAATTTCAGAAATCAAACCAGAGTTAAGAGAATTAACCATAGCTGCTGTAGTTCTATTGATTAATTGATCCCCTTAATAGGACATGGGCTGGCCCAGTGCTTTTATTTTTGCTTTCATAGAAATTTTTCGCCAGTCTAAACATGTTTGTAAATCTCTAGAAATCTCAGTCTCATAATTATCCATCCGCCTGTATTGAGTAGAGTTGTCTGATTATAAGAAGGTTTGTATCTATTCACATTTGTCACATTTACGGAGTTGCTACTACTTTGTGTGTCAGGCATCAAAGATACAATGAGAAAGCAAAATATCACATCTCTGCCCTAATAGAGTTGATCATCTATTTAGAGTATTTACCTTTGAATAATAATTGAGATAAAATAACAGTAAAATAGGTGTATATGCCACCAGAAAAAAAATATATACATACATATACACACCTGGAAAAAATATATATGTATAGACCACCAGAACACTCTGGGAGCAAAATAAATCTATGCCAGTAATGGTGGAAGGAAGAGATTTTAAGAGTCTTACAAAAATTTGACTTTTCTTTTCTTTTCTTTTTCTTTTTCTTTTTTTTTTTTTTGAGATAGGATCTCACTCTGTTCCCTCCTGGGCTGGAGTACAGAGGTGTGATCATGGCTCACTGCAGCCTTGACCTCGCTGGTTCAAGAGATCTTCCCACTTCATCCTCCCAAGTAGCTGGGACTACTAGCGTGCACCAACCTGCCTAGCTATATTTTGTAGAAATGGGATTTCGCCATGTTTCCAAGGCTAGACTCAAACTTCTAGGGTCAGGAAATCCTCCAGCCTCAGACTCTGAAAGGGCTGGGATTATGGGTGTGAGCCACTACATGTGGATAAAAAGATTGCTTTGGAGCTGGTTCTTGGAGAATGATAAGGCAACACAATAAATTTTCCAGCAGGGATAGTTCTAAGCAAGATAATGATATTTTAAGGACTTGTAAAGTATTGATATATGCAAATAATTTTGCAGTTGCGTAAATTAGGATTAGCAATAGGTTGCTTGCAAAGAGATCTTTTGTTACATATTTGCATAAATAATAATTGTATAAACAATTTGTCCTAGTTTATTTTTCCAGTGATAATTTGAGTCAATACATAATGGAGGATGTTTAATGGCAATTTGGAGCCTTGCAGATGGAAGAAATTAAACACAAAACAAGGACATGTTTAGTTTTGTTGTCTAATTTAATCTTGATTTCCAGGTATTATCATGACTTCCTTGGCAAATGAAGTGATAAATAGCTTGTGTTTAATAGAATAGTCATTTAACTTGATTTTCCTTTTTGTAGTTTCTATTTGTTTCTCTGTGTGATCACAGGTGCATGTAGCTTATTTTTTTAGCTACTTTTTATAAGGAGCATAACACAGAAAGATAACAAAGTTTTTCAATGAAATTCTGTGTATATGTATAGATACGAGGTACAAAACATTGTTGACCATCTTGCCGAGACTGACAATCCCGAGGCCATACTTTGCTTGATCAAGAATTTTAAGTAAGCCCAGCTATAAATACACCAATGAAGTAACATAGAGTTCAAGTATTGCTTGAATGGAAAACTCTTCATCAATAGAGCAATTTATTAGTAAATGTCAGTTCTTGTCTCTCTCTCTTTGATTCTTGACAGACATTCTGACAGCATTTAGAATAACAAAAGAACAGATATGCTTTACATCACTATGTCATTAGACCGGAGGAAGAAGCAATTTAAATAAGAAACTCTAAATATAAAAACTATATTCACAACCATGAGTGAGGAGATTTAAAGAACCCCAGGCGTTATCTTGTCAAATCTCCTTATTTTACAGATGAGAAAAGTAAAGTTCAAGGCTTTAAATGATTTAAACTGGGTAAATCACCCTGAACTTCTAGTCCAGCACTGTTTCAATTGCATCAATCTGCTTCCACATTCGGTTATAAACTACCTATCTTCCATAATTTAAAATAGCACCATTTGAAAATGCACATTCTAATTTGAAATACAATGTAAGTCCACAGAAGTACTACAACAGTGTTGAGTCTATGACATTAAATCACCTAATAAGAATAAACCAAATTTTGACCATCAGTCATCACTCCCTTTGAGTCAGAACAAAAGCAGTTCTGCTTTACAGTAACAAAATAATTCCTAGATTTATCTTAGGATAAATTATTATATAGTATGTATCTGAGTTAGATAGTTACTAGCATTATTTCTATTTTTAAGCAAGAATAGTAAGATAGTTAAATGAAGGTAAATAACTTGCCCAACCAATATTATGTAAATTGGAAATGATAGACCAGGATTAGAACAAATATTAATCATTACTCTTTGGCAATCAAGTCTCTTATTAGAACACAGACCTGTATCTGCACTTTGGAAATGGCTGCCTGAGTCCATCCATTTCTTCCTTTTCTCTCATCTCTTTTGGTTCAAAACTATGCTATAATTACACCAGTTGATTCCTATATTACCAGTCCCCTGCCTACAAATTTTAGGTGATTTAGGAAATTTAAAAACAGAGCTGTTCTTGAATGTGTATTTCTCCCATTATTTCTGATTAAAAGATTAGAAAAATTGATAGAATCAGGAAACTTGGTTTAATTGCATGGCTTTTCACCAAATTTCTTTAAATAGAATACTCTATGGCCCTCCAATTCACTGCTTATAATCTGTGTGAAAATGGTTGTTAGCCTTATAGGTTATGTTAATGCCTCATAAGAAGAGTTATTCTTCTCTTGAAAGAAAATATAAGAATAAAACTTAATGACCTTGAGTTAGGTAATGACTTCTTAGATGCCTTACCAAAGCACAAATAAAAACAAAGAAGATTGGTAAGTTTGACTTCATCAAAGGTAAAGACTTTGTGCTTTAAAGGACAGATACCACTAGGAAAATAATAATAATAAAAAAAAATCCAGAGTAGGTAAGAAAATATTTGAACGTCATGTATCAGAAAAGGAACTTTTTTTCTAAAATATATAAGGCAATCCCACAAATGAATAATGAGAAGAACCAATTAAAACTGAGCAAAAGTTCTAAATAAACATTTCTCCAAAGAAACATGAATAGCCAACATTCACATGTAAGGATGCTCAATATTATTAGTCATTAGCAAAATGCAAATAAACACCATAGTGAGAAACCATTTTACAGCCACTAGGATGACAGTAATAAAAAAGATTCATAATAAGGACTGTTGGTGAGGATGTGGAGAAATTGGAATACTCACACATTGCAGGTGGTAATGTACAGTGGTACAATCACTATAGAAAACAATTTGGCAGATGCACAAAATGTTAAACAGAGAATTACCACATAACACAACCATTCCTCTCCTAAGAATTTCTTTCCAAGATAAAGAAAAATATATGTCAACATTAGAAAGTGTCTACAAATGTTCATAATAGCTGTATTCATAATAGCCAAAAAGTAGAAATAACATAAATGTCCATTAACTGAGGAATGGATGAGCAAAATGTGGGATAATTATACTGTGATAGTTAATTTACATGGTAGTTTGAGTAGGTACTGGAGCCCAGTTATTTAGTCAAACGCTGGTCTAGATTTGTCTGTGTAAGTTATTTTGTACATGTAATTAACATTTTTGATCAGTTGATTTTAGATAAAGCAGATGAGTGTCCATAATTTTGGTAGACCTCATCCAATCACTTGAAGGTCTTAATAATAAAATCAGAGGTAGAATCCCATATATTTCTATATATTCCATACCCATATTTATATAGAGATAGATAGCCTATTGATTCTGTTTCTCTGTTCACTGAATAATCCCAACTGATACACATACCATGAAGTATTATTTGAAAATATAAAGAATAAAGTAAAGGTTGATGATTATTTATCCAAAATACTTGGAACCAGAAGTGTTTTGAATTTTTTTTTAAATTTTGGAATATTTGCATATAAAGAACGACATATCTTGGGAATGTGTCACAAATGTAAACACAAAATTTCATAAACACCTTATACACAACATCTGAAGGTAATTGTATACAATATGTTAAGTAATTTTGTGCATTCAAATTTTGAAACACAGTTTGTATACATTGAACTATCTAAAAGTAAATGTGTCACTCTCCTGTTGGTGCTCAAAACATTTCTGACGTTAGAGCACTTCAGATCTTTGATTTTGGAAATAGAGATGCTCAACCTGTACTGATAAGTGTTACAACATGAATGCACTTTGAAAACATTATGCTAAGAGAAAGTAGCTAGTCACTAAAAATCCCATATTGTATAATACTTAAGATGATATTTAAAAGTGGGGAAGGTAAAATGACCTATATTCCCTAACTGAAGCAAAATTTTCATACTATACTAGAAGTGATAAAATGTTGAAAACAATAGACTGTAATGTCACATACATATATAATAATATCTACAGCAAGCACTATGAAAATTATGGAAAAATACACTTGAAAACACTATAAATAAATCAAAATGAGATCTAAAAAATGTTTAAGTAACAAACATGATGTCAAGAAAAAAGAAAAAGAGAAGAGGGTACCAGAAGAAATAAGCAGTAAACAAACAAATAAAAAGTAACAAGTAACAAAAAAACAAGTAAGATGGCAGAGTTAGGAGTGCACATATCAATAATTGCTTGATGTAAATGTTGAAAATATACCAATAATAAAATAGATTGTCATAATCTCCAAAAATCATGATGCAAATATATGCTGTGTATATGAAACTCACTTCAGATTTAACACATGTAGTTTGAAAGTGAAAGAATGGAAGACAACATTACATGTAAGCATTAATTGAATTAATTCGTTAAATTAGTTTAGGTTAATTAATTTATTAATTAAATGGAAAGGTAGGTAGAATATGATAAAATACACATTAAAGCAAAAAGAATTACTAGAGTCTAAGAGAGCTATTTCATAATGACAATAAATAAATACATAAAAATCCTGAGTCCCTGCAAACTAAACAATAAAATCTCAAAATATATGAAGCAAAAACTGGCAGAGGTAAAGGAAAAAATAAGCAAATACACAACTGTAGCTGTGGACATAAAAAGCTGTCTCTCAGCACCTGATAGAAACACTACACAAAAAATGAGCAACAATATAGGAGATTGGCATAATGTAATCAATCAAGAATATCTAATGGACATATATGGAACAATCTACCAAACAATAGCAATATATATATTTTTTTTCAAGAACTGAGGGAATATTTGCCAAGATAGACTATTTCATGGTCCATAAAAACTTCAACAAACATAAAATAATTGAGATCATAATGTGTGTTATTTGACCCTAAAAGAATCAAATTAAACATCAATACCAGAAAGACGACAAATCTCTAAACACATAACAATCAAACAAGACACATCCAAACAATTCATAGATCAATCAAAAAGGCATGAATAAAAAATAAATACAAGTGAATAAAAATACAACATATCAAAATTTATGGGATGCAGCTAAAGCATCATCAAAAGGGAAAAGTAATGAATGCTATAAATTCCACAATAAAATTAAGAAGCATGTCAAATCAAAAGCTATGCTCCTACATCAAAAGAACAGAAAAAGAAGAAAAATTTACTCAACACAGGCAAAGGAATAAAATTATGATGAGCAGAAATCAATAAAATTGAAAATAGAAAAACAAAACCAAGATACATAAATGAAACAAAAAGCCAGTCTTTACGAATATCAGTAAAATGATAAACCTCCTGAAAAACTAACCAAAATAGAACAAGGAGGCCGGGCACAGTGGCTCACACCTGTAATCCCAGCACTTTGGGAGGCCAAGGCGGGTGAATCATGAGGTCAGAAGATCGAGACCATCCTGGCCAACACAGTGAAACCCCGTCTCTACTAAAAATACAAAAATTAGCCAGGTGTGGTGACACGTCCCTATAGTCCCAGCTACTCGGGAGACTGAGGCAGGAGAATGGCGTGAACCTGGGAGGCGGAGCTTGCAGTAAGCCAAGATCACACCACTGCACTCCAGCCTGGGCGACGGAACGAGACTCCACC
>NW_012103710.1:2348687-2367519 GCF_000951045.1 Mandrillus leucophaeus
GGGAGGCTGAGGAAGGAGAATTGCTTGAATCCGGGAGATGGAGGTTGCAGTAAGCAGAGATCATGCCACTGCACTATAGCCTGGGTGACAGCAAGATTCTGTATCGGGGGAAAAAAAAAAAGATCTTGTAGGCATCAAAGGATCAGAGAACACTATATAATTGTACTAATTAATTTTAAGTTAGAATTAATGGGCAAATATCTGAAAAGCCACAACGAATCAAAATGCAGCCAAAATGAAATACACAATATGGATAGCCCTGTAAGTATAAAATAAATTGAATTTAATCTGGGCATGATGTCATGCACCTGTAGTCCCAGGTACTCAGGAGTCTGAGGTGGCAGGATCGCTTGAGCCCAGAAGTTAGAGGCTGCAGTGAGTGAAGACTGTGCCACTGCACTCCAACTTGGTAAACAGAGTGAGACTCTATCTCCAAAAGAAAAGAGAAAAGAAATTGAATTTCTAATTGTGATTCCAGAAAGAGAAATCTCTAGGCCCACATAATTTCACTGGAGAATTGTAACAAACACATCAAAAAGAATTAATGGTGGTTTTACACAATATTTTTTCCTAGAATAGAAGAGTAAGGACAATTTCATAACTCAATTGGTGAAGCCAATGTAATTCTGATGCAAAGGTGGTACAAAAAACTAAAGTACAGATTGAAATTTCTCATAAGTCTATATGCAGAAATTATCAGTAAAATTAGCAATGTAAATCCAATAATGTATAACAAATTATGCATCATGACTAAGTGGAATTTACTGCATATATGCATAGCTGTTTCAATGTTTCCAAAATAAATAAATTGTATGTACCATATCAACATGCTCAAGTAAAAAAGAAATCATGTGACAACTGATGTAGAAGAAAGCATTAACAAAATTCAGAACCTGTTAACCTATCTTATTAAGAATAGAGGAAACTGAGGAAATAGGAATACAGTAAAATTACATCAAACCTACAGCTAACATCATACTTAATCATGGAAAATTGAGTATTTTCCACCTAATATCAGAACAAGGTAAGAATGTCTGATCTCACCACTCTCATTCAACACACTATGGAAAGTCTAGCCACTGCAATAAGGCAAGGAAAAGAAATCAAGACAATGTGGCATTGTCTATGGGGACACATAGACAGATGGAACAGAACACAAAGCCAGATATAGACTAGCACAAACACATCAAATTGATTTTTGACAAGGGTGAAAAATTATTCAATAGAGAAAAAATATTTTCGACAAATGATTTTGGAACAATCTGACATCCAAAGAAAAGAAGAAGAAAGAAAAACTTTGACCTAAATCTCACACCATTTACTTAACTTAGCTCAAAATGGATTGCAGACTTAAATGTAATTGTTAATACTATAAATACTGAAGAAAAGCTAGGAATGGAAAATTTCTGGGATTCAAGTTTAGGTAAATAATTCTTAAATTTGACACTAAAACCTCAACTCATGAAATTAAAAAAATCTATATGTTAGATATTATCAAAATTAAAATCTTTGGCTTTGCAAACTTTCATGTGAAGAGGAATATAAAGACAAGCTACTAATGGGGAGGAAGTATTTGCAAACTATGTATCCAAGAGAGGGCACTTTTGTGGTATACATAAAAAAACTCCTAAAACTGAACAATAAAAGACCATCCAATTAGAAAACGAGCAAAAGACTTTAACAGGCATTTTACCATAAAGGATTTACAGATGGGAAATGAACATTTACAAAATGTCCAACATCATTAGCCATGAGGAAAATGCAAATAAAAATCATGAGATATTACTACGTACCTATCAAAAAGGCTAAAATAAAAAGTAATGATAACAACAAAATTCTGGCAAGGATGTGGAGAAACTGGATCTTTCATGTATTTTCGGTGGGGATATAAACTGGTACAGCCACTCTGGGAAAATTATGATAATTTCTCTTAAAATTAAATATGCAATAATTATACTACTCAGCAGGTACACCGTTGGATATCTGTCCCAGAGTAATGAAATCTGTTCACACAAAAACTTTAATGCAAATGTTCATAAAAGCTTTATTTGTAATAGACAAAACTTGAAATAAATCAGATGTCCTTCAACAGATGATGGTTAAACAAACTGTGGTATGTGTATGGGTATGTGTATATATATAAAAATATATATAAATATATATGAATATATATGAATATATATACAAACATACACACACACACACACAGTAGGTATATATACCAATTATACCAACTGTGTGTATTAATGTGTGTATTCATAATTAGTGGTATATACACAAACACACACACACGCACCACAGTTAGTGTGTGTGTGTGTAGATATATATACACATAAAGTATCAGTAAAATTAGCATGTTGGTCAGGGTGGTGTGTGGTATATATACACACATACCAGCCTGGCCAACATGGTGAAACCCCATCTCCACTAATTACAGAGGATATATACATACACACACACACACACACACACACACACACATATACCACAGTTAGTGGTATAAATATATATATAGAGAGAGAGAGAGATAGAGAGAAATAGAGACAATGTATGAAAGATCTAGTTAGATCCAATCCATAGATTTTTCCACTTTTACTTGTATGTGTGTGCACATGTGCTTATTTTTATACAATTGTGTTACACGTGTGGGGTTCTGTATTCACTAACACAGTCAATTAAGAATCTGAACAATTCCATCACTACAGGATCCCTCCTGTTGCCCTTATACAACCACAGCAACATCCTTCCAATTTCTCTCTGTCCCATATCTCTAATCACTGGAAACCATTACTCGAGTAGGCAGGCTGATATATAAGATCCAAACTTGACATGTGAGTTTTCATTCTATCAGTGGTATTTAGCTATCCAAGGATTTTTCTCTAGTGCACTAAATCTGTATTAGTCAAGGTTCTCCAGAGAGACAGAACCAGTAGGATATACGAAAAGGGATTTATTAGGGTAATTTGGCTGACAAGATTATGAAGGTGGAAACATCCTACAATAGGCCATATGCAAATTGGAAAAGCTGAAAAGCCAGTGGTGTGGTTCAAAGCTGGTAGCCTGGTTCAGAACCAGTGAAGCCGACAGTACAGCCTCTAGTCTGAGGCTGAAGGCGGAGGGCCCCTGGGAAGCCACTGGTGCAAGTCTCAGAGTCCAGAACCGAAAAACATGGAGTCTGATGTTCAAAGGCAGGAGGACGACAAGTGTCCCACTCTGGCAGGAAGAGTGAAAACAGCGAGAGTGAATTTCCCTTATTCTGCCTGTTGGTACCAGCCGGCATCCTAGTCAATAGTGCTTATCCATAATGAAGGTTGGTCTTCCTCTCTCAGTTCACTGACTCACATGTCAATCTTCTCTAGGAACACCCTCAAAGGCACACCCAGAAACAGTGCTTCATCACATTTAGTTACCCATCAATCTGGTCAAGTCGATATCTAAAATTAACCATCCAATTGTCTGCTAAGAGGTATAAAAAGGAGTAGAAATTTTTTTAAAAAAATAGAGAAGGAGCTATTGGTGACTTAAAAGAAAAAGAAGCATACTTGGTGCCTTTGAATAAAATTGTAGAAAGTTTTTTTTTTTTTCTTTTTAATAGGAGGAGTGACTGTGTAAAATGCTGGTAGGTAGAGTGAAATGAGGATTAGTATACATATGATCTTCACATGGGGGTGACGTTTGAGAAGTTGATCTATAAGATTATAGTTTAGTGCCACTGTTTTAATTTATTCTAAGGCACATGTAATTTTACTTACCATCAGTTCTTTTGCAATCAGTATAAATGTTAACACAGTGAAAAAGCAAATATAAAATAATGTCCAGTCCTATTTTGAGAAGAATTTGACCTCACAATTACCTGAAAGGATCAAGATTACTCTAATGGGTCAAAGGATCACATTTTCAAAATGACTTTCTTAGTGATGTGGGATTTCATTTAATTAATTGGATGAGTATAAAGTAAATGTTTTTTTAAAAAAAATGAGGCTGGATGTGGTGACTCATTCCTGTAATCCCAGCACTTTGGGAGGCTGAGTTTGGAGGAGCACTTGAGCCCAGGAGTTCGAGACCAGCCTGGGCAGTCTACAAAAAATACAAATATTAGCTGTGGTGCACCTCTGTAGTTCCAACTACTTAGGAGGCTGAGGCAGAAGCCTCAGAGGTTGAGGCTGCAGTGATCTATGATCATGCCACTGCACTCCAGCCCCAGTGACAGAGTGAGACTCTATGTCAAAAAAAAAAAGAAAGAAAAAAAAAAAAGGCAAATGACAGTTGACTTTTCCAATGTAAGATTGTTTTGCTTTTTAAACCACTAAAAATTGAACTACAGCCATGTGCCATATAAGGACATTTCTTAAGTCAAGGACCAACTTTATACGTTGGTGGTCCCATAAGATTTCAATGGAGCATATATAGAAACCTGATATATGGCACTTGATATTGGCACTGCAGATCAAGCAGAGGATTTGATTTATATTAATTAATAATGCTGAGTCATTTGAGTTCACGTGAAGGAATATATATAAATTTAAAATATATACTATCTATCTAGGTTTGTGTAAGCATACTCTATAATATTCCCACAATAACAAAATCACTTAATTATACATCTCTTAGATCATATTCTCATAGTTAATTGACCCATACTGCATAATAAATTTATGCCCCTAAATTATAAGGACTAGTTTACTTTTTCACTGTAAAATAAATAATTAATTTTCATTTTTCAGGGGGTTATGTGAATGTGGGGGCCAATATCTTAAGATTCCATTGTTCATGTGCTTTTTACTGCATTGAAATTAAACATTTTCACATCATTATATCAATTTTATTGAAAACTAATTAGGGTTTTTCCATTATAAATAATATAATAAGTTATAAAATAAAATTTACTTACTGAGTGTTTTGAAACAATATTATAAAACTTCTCTAAATATCTTTAGCAATAATAGCTTAGTATAATTCGACTTTATGTTCAATGTTTCAACTTTTCAGAATGTAATGTGATAAACAAGAAACATAAAATTAAAAGTAATTTCAGTTATTTAGCCTAACTTTAATTTGCTTCACATTGGATGATGGACATTTATTAAGTACTTAAAAAATAATGTCTAAAGCCTTAACCATCCTACTCTCTGTTATAGATATTCTATGCATAGATAAATCTAATGGATTAATATGCATTTAAGACAATTCTTTTTTATTTATTTATTTTTTTTTATTATACTTTAAGTTCTAGGGTACACGTACCACAATGTGCAGGTTTGTTACATATGTGTATGTGCCATGTTGGTATGCTGCACCTGTTAACTCGTCATTTACATTAGGTATTTCTCCTAATGCTATCCTTTCCCCCTCTCTCTACCCCACAACAGGCCCTGGTGTGTGATGTTCCCCATCCCATGTCCAAGTGTTCTCATTAGACAATTCTAATAAACTAAATAATAATAATATGTTTGAAACTTTGATATGAGTAATTTGCTTGATTGGTGAGCTCATAAACTGATTATTTCAAGCAGGGGTACTTTCTCTTTAGATTTATAATGAAGCAAGTTCTTATTAGAAAAAGGGCTGTCATTTATTGGGAACTAGAAGTAGGTAAAGAACCAAAGAAAGCTTTCAGGTAAAGATGAAAGTCACAAAATATGTGAATTAAAAAGAACAGGTTCATTTATCTTGTCTTTTTACACCTGGACAGAATGCTAAGAGTCATCTGTCAAAACTGCATGCAGTGCAATAAAGGGCATTTTGTTTATCTGTGAATAAATTAAATGGACTTGAATGGAGTTTTAATGGAAATATGTACAATTTAGATTTCCAAACAACCAAGCTTGGCACTTCCTTCAAAAAGCTTTTTAAGGAACTCTTTAGAGGGCAATGCTCAAGGAGAATTCCTCTTTCCCCTTTAACTTCTTGTAATATGGCCATTCAACCAATTTTTTTCTCTTTAATATTTGGCACATTCTAGATCAGTAGGAAATGAGAAAACCAGTCCAACCAATCTCCACCATAAATCTTTGCCTTGGGATGGATAAATGAAGTGAAAATATTCTTTTATTTATAATGATGAAAATAGGTTTTCACAATTATTGATGGAAATAATATATATTTTATAAATGGATGCATTGAGTAAAGAAATTAATCACTACAGAATAGTATACCAATTTTTGACTGTATTTTTCTTTTTAAATAATAAGGCAACAAACTGTGGGGGAACAGGATAACCATTTTTTCAAACATTTTACAGTTTTAATTTTTAATTAGATTGGCAATTTATGGAGTGCATACATACAGAATTAAAAACACTAAAATAATACAGAAAACTTAGGAAGTGAAATATAATTTATAAATATTATGTTTGTCCTTGAAAAAGCATTATAATGTCTTAAAAATTAGAATTTATAAAAATTGTGTTAGAAAGCTTGATGTTAAAATGTCTAGTTACATTTATGTGCCTTTGACAAACTTGACAAAACTGAAAATATTTCTCAGAAATAATACATTTCTGTGAAATAGACTTTTAAAATGCATCATTATCATAATTATATAGATTTGTAAACAAACAGGGAAAGGGTGGAGTGAATTCAAACTGTGTTTTAAGAGCTTAAATGATAGACTTACTAGACAAATACTTTAAATTGCCTATTACATAGCCAAGGAATTAAAAGGAATCATGTCTGAAACATTAAATTTAAAAAAAGTATAAGAATGAGAACTTACCAAATGAAGAGCATCAATAAAGAGATAGAAATAATAAAAGAAACTAATGGAAATTCTATGGATAAAAAAATACAAAAACCAGAATAAAAATATTTGTAGAGGAGTTCAACAGATGTGAATTGAGAGAAGTAAAACTTAGTCAGCTTGAAGATAGTTTAATTGACAAAATCCAGCCTGAGGAAGGGAAACAAAAAAGCACAAAGAAAAATGAACAGACCTCAGTGACATATGAGACAGCATCAAGCTTATGAATATACAAATAGTAGTAGACTCATAGGAAGAGTAGAGAGATAAAAGGTAGAAAGAATCTTTGAAGAAATAAATGGCTGAAAATTGCCCAGATTAAAAAAAATTATTATATGCATCCCATAATTTCAACATAAACCAAGTGGGAGGACAGTTCTTTTGGTGGTCTTGAACTTACCCAGTTCTCCCCTCTTTCATGTTTGTAGTTCCCAAGATTGACTGTAGAATATGCTAGGAACGGGATCTCTTTTTTTTTTTTATTTCCAACTTTTATTATAAGTTAAGGGGTACATGTGAAGCATGTCCAGGTTTGTTACATAGATAAAAGTGTGCCATGGTGATTTGCTGCACAGATCATGCCATCATCTAGATATTAAGCCCAACATTCATTAGCTATTCTTCCTGATGCTCTCCCTCCTCTCACTTTCCACCTTCTGAGAGGCTTCAGTATGTGTTGTTCCCCCATGTGTCTATGTATTCTCATCAAGCAGCTCCCACTTATAAGTGAGGACATGCAGTATTTGGTTTTCTGTTTCTGCATTTGTTTGCTGAGAATAATAGCCTGTAGCTCCATCCATATCCCTGCAAAGGACATGGTGTCATTTCTTTTCATAGCTGCATAATATTCCGTGGTGTATATGTACTACATTTTCTTCATTCAGTCTATCATTCATGGGCATTAAGGTTGATTCCATGTCTTTGCTAGTGTGAATAGTGCTGCAATGAATATACACATACATGTATCTTTATAACAGAACAATTTATATTCCTTTGCATATATACCCAGTAATGGAATTGCTAGGTCACATGGTATTTCTACCTCTAGATTATTTCAGGAATCATCACACTGTCTTCCACAATGGCTGAACTAATTTACACTCCCACCAACAGTGTAAAAGTGTTCCTGTTTTTTTTTATAATGTTTTAATAATCACCATTCTGACTGTTGTAAGATGGTATCTCATTGTTGTTTTGATTTGCATTTTTCTAATGATTAGTTATAGTGAGTTTTTTTCACACTTGTTGGCCACATGTATGTCTTCTTTTGAGAAGTATCTGTTCATGTTCTTTCCCCACTTTTTAATGGGGTTGTTTGGTTTTCTTATTGTACATTTGTTTAAGCTCCTTATAGATGCTGGATATTAGACCTTTGTCATCTGATCTTCAACAAACCTGGAAAAAAAAGCAATGAGGAAAGGATTCCCTATTTAATAAGTAGTGCTGGAAGAACTGGCTAGCCATATGCAGAAAATTGAAACTGGACCCCTTACTTATGCCATGTACAAAAATCAAGTCAAGAGGGAATTAAAGACTTAAATATAAAACCTAAAACTATAAAAACTCTAGAAGAAAATCTAGGTAATACTATTCAGGACATAGGCATGGGCAAATGTTTTATGAGGATGGCACCAAGAGCAATTGCAACAAAAGCAAAACTTGACAAATGGGATCTAATTAAACTAAAATGATTCTGCACAGCAAAAGAAACTATCAACAGAGAAAACAACCTACAGAATGGGAGAAAATTTTTGCAATCTATTCATCTGACAAAGGAATGGGATATCTTGAGATAGGGAGAAACTGCCTGAAACAGCGTAGGGTCCTGTTCCTCTTCTCCTAATAAAAGTAATATAGAGAGCTAAAAAGGAACACCCCAGGACAGCTTGGGAATTGTTCCTCTCTTCCCTAGAAGTGGGATGCCCTTCAAAGCACTTCCCAGTGAGTCACATGACTCCTAAATTCTATAAGCCAGGGAAGACTACTTTTTAGGGTCCCTCAGTTCTGTTACAAGTGGTTTAGTTAAGACTCAGTCTGCCCAAGGCAGCTTTCTTGAGCCCTGGGGGATCAACTTACAACAGATCCTATATTTCCCTTGTCCCTTGCTACATCTCTGTAAACACTAAACCCTTTTATATAACTTGTTGACTGTGAGTGTGTTCTGATTCACTGGACTCAGAAATTGGTAACACTGCAGCTAAGGATGCAGTGGACAGAAATATTTGGACTCTTATTTCTGGTGGTTGGCATGGTGATAATCTCTGTTATTCTCTATGGAGTGGTAGATCTCTATTACAATTGGTTATTAGTGAACCTACTTCACACAAGTAGGATCAATTCAAGGAGATCCACATTTGGACACATCATAGTTAAACTATTGAAAGAGAAAGAGAAAATAATGAAACCAGTGAAAGAAAAATTTTTCATAGTATACAACGGACCCTCAGTAAGATAAACAGACGACTTCCCACAGAAACCAAAGACAGCTGAAGTGGCTATACTAATATCAGACAGAATAAACGTTAATACAAAAATTCTAATTAGAGACAAAGAAGGTATTCTATAATGCTAAAAGAGCCAATCTAATAGGAAGATAACAAAGTTAAAATTATATACCTACCTAACTGAATTCTCAAATTAAATGAAGTGAAAACTGACAGTTTCCTAAATAAATTTTAAACTCAATGCCAAATATGGAATGTTTTAAGAAACAATTTGAAATTCATTCAAACATTTTTCAAAAAGTACATGTGAGTTTTAATAGTTATTAACATAACCATAACTTCCATTTATGAGTAAGAATAAGAATTCTGAGAAACGATGCAAGAAAAAATAAAAGATGAACTATAGAACATACAAAATGGAAATATAATTCTATGAGATGAAATTAATACTAGTGAAGATAGAAAAGAACGATTGTATTGAGATGAACTAACAGTGAAGAACTAGGACTAGTTAGTTATAACCAAGAAAACAGGACAAATGTGGAAAAGAAAAACATAAGAAACAGATGTTAACATTTGTGAGCACAGCAAAACATTGGAGCATTGTCCTTAGAAGCTTCATCTTTCTCATTCCGTCTTATACAAAAATGCCTTTCAAAATCAAATGTAGACAATTTTCTAAGAAGCAGAAATAGCTAACATTTACTGGCCATTGTTATTTGGCTGTTCTTTTCTAAATATTTCATACATATACATATCAATTGATTTAGGCTTCATGATAACACTATGAAAAGTCATACTTTGTCTTTATAGATGTAGAAACTGTAGTTTATCAAGATTAACTGACTTGCTCAACATCATACAGCTGGCACTCTGAAAAAACAGGATGTGAATACGGTCAGCCTGGTTTCAGAGCTCTGGTGCTTATTTTACACTGCCTTCTAGAACATGATGATAACTTTCATTAATCTACGCTTAAGCCTGGGCAACTCTAAAGATTTGATCATTGGATTAAATTGTTTCCTTCAGGAGTGTATTGTTTAATCTTACAAACTTTGAAAGAGTGAAAATACAATTAAAGTGGATTAATATTTTTTAATAATTATGAATATATTTTGGACCACCTTATATTGATACATGGTCCCACTCAGTTTCAAACTAGTGTTTGAAAAACACTAGTTCCATTATCATGCATATTACTATATATTGCCCCCACTGTATTTTTCCTGACAAGTTTATCTTTCTGGATTCATAAGTTTTTGTGTCTTCTACTGATCTATGTAATCCCATAGTGATATTGCTAAGGTAGCTATGAACTCAATCTATAATTATTATTGGATTTTTTTTACTGAAATTGAGTAATAGGAAGATAGTCGTTACAAAATTGCTACATCTGCCTGTGCAACCCTGCATTTCATTTTAAGTGAATGTGGCTAACCTTAGTTTTTAGTACTTTTAAAGAATAAACGGCTTTAAAATTAAGCCATAAATTTCTTACTAGGTAAAATCAATATTCAATTCTAAACATAAAGCTATGGAGAGAAAAAAAATCTTAACTCTTAGATGTAGCAGTAAAAGACAAAAAACAAGTTACCAAACAGTATGAGGGAAGATAATTAAATACAAATATTAAATTAGATGAACATATCACCATCTCATTAGAAATATTTTTCTTGAGCATATTGTTGTCCTATAATAAGGACCAAGAACTCTGCTAGTATGTTTGTGTGGAGAGTCAGGTTTAAATAAAAATCATTCCTCTACTGAAAGTACTCCTGTTTGAGATAATTATTTGTTTATTTTTGCTGCTGGAATATTTTTGTGAGTCCAGAGACATGCCAGATCAACTATTAGAGTTCTGATAAAGACATCAATGAATTCTCATTTTATTTCAAATTCTATACTCAGAAGGATTAATTACTTCTATTTTCAGTGCTGCCTGTATTATCGGTGTGAAAGTATTTCAACTGGAAAAGAAGCAATATGGTTTACATTCTATTTTTACCCTGTTGACATTAGATTTCTTCTATGGGAATAATTATATTTTAGTCATATGGTTATGAAATTAGAATGAATTAGAAGTTTTAAAGTTAGGATTAGAAAGCCATTATTAAATACCTTTTGAGAAATAATCAACTGATACATTGTGAACATCCTAAGTTTTATATGGGAAAAGTTTGAATGCTTGTCTAACTGCTCACCTAATTGACAGTAATGGTATCTCCAAGTGTTGCTAAACAAAAATGCTTCATCTTATTCTACAGAACGTAGAATATATGCTCATTAAATAGAATAACTCTAATTAATAAATATTTTCTGAAACAGTGTAGATTGGTCTAGAATAGAATGCATTTCTGCTGAGTTGGGCCTTCAAGTCCTGTATGTTAAACCTCGCTATGACATAAAATAGCCCCTCACTTTCCATAGACTTTCTTAAAGGGCCATCTAATGAGATTCTGCAAGATACACACAGATAGACCTTAAGAGAAGAGGAAATGAAAGGGGAAAATACAGATTAAGAAGCCTGGAGAGAAAATTAGAACTTGGGCATATTAGGTATAAAACAGGCTTTAACAAATGTTTCAAAATAAAGATATTGACAATGAAAAGCTGGTAAATCAAACATATAAAATACACAACTTTATTGAACACAATATGTTATAGGTTATAACTTTAATTAGTTAAGGCATATTTTTGATTTTTTTCATGACATATAAAATACAAAAAATATAATCAGTCTTTAGTCATACCATAGAATAATTGATCTAATCCTAAACAATTTGGACTTCATCAGTTGTTTTGTTTTTCTGTTGTTGTTTTTGCATATACTTATTATTTTTAAAGTCCTGTAAGCGATTACAATGTGTCATCTTAAACTAGCACCTTGAACATCATGTATTGTCATATGGCAACAAGTGGAATGAATTCACAACTAAGTCTCACTGAGGGATAGAAAATTGTTACATTCTCTTTGACTTCCGAAAAAGACAAAATCCAAAACTCAGTGAAATACAACAAAGAGAATGCACATTATTGCTTTTGCCTCCTAACCACAGGCAGAGTTCAGACTACTGGTCAGCTACCCCCAACTTCCAAAGTAAAGAGAAAAAAAAGAAACAAAAGAAAGGCACACCATCACATTTTATTAAGTACACGTTAGGTGCTTAATTAGTAACTTTATAGATAAATCAAAGAATACTAGTGATACTATGATATTTCCTCTTTGTGAGAATAAGAAAGAAAAATATCTGTGAACACTGAAATGTTCACACAATCTTCAGTATTATTTTAGATAACTGAACTAGTTGTATTTCTCCAATAGTATCTCTTCTCTTTAAACACATTTTTTTCATATTATAATGGCAAACAGAATGAGATATAGAAGAAAATAAGATACTTTCTCTTTTCAACAAGTATCTTCAAAGCTAAAGGCTACAGTTAAGTAAACAAAATAAAATGAAAAACAAAAATAAAACATGAAGCTATGATGCTTAAATAAGTGCATGCCATCTGTACTTATCCTTAAGATAAGTTCTACCTTGTGCTTAGTATTTTTTAAAATACTTTCAGTCCTACTCCTACCAAAATACACTAGGATGATTTACATCACATGGAAACATCTGGAAGGCCAGGAATTCAGGAAATTCCCAAAAGGGCAGCTGCAGAGCTGCAATGCAGAGTTTCCTCTGTTAGTCACAGAATGTTTGGGAGAAGTGTATGTTTAGAATTGGTATGGGAGGACGTGGGAGGACGTGGGAAGCAAATGAGCTTTGTATCCATAAAAAAACTCACATTAAAATATTATTGTTTTTGATTGAACAAGTCCCCTGTTTAGAAAACTAAGAGAAGAAATCAGAATGATAGTCTTACATATTTACCCAGCAGTGCAGAATCTCCAGTGCTTTTCTTTCCTTTTTGTGGATATGGTTTTCCATTTGGCTTAATTTCTCTTCAGCCTTGAAAATGGTCTTTAGCATTTCTTGTAGTGCAGATCAGCTGGTGAATTCTCTCAGCTTGTATCTACACATCTTTATTTCACCCCAGCAAAAGACCCATGTGCATTCCCATGCCAGCTTCTGTGCCTCCCATTACGTGTAACCACTTGAACAGCCCAGAGCTGCGGCCTCTGACTTGTTAATTTGGGCAAGATTGCTGATCCATTTAGGCTCCATGACCTCCTGTTACAATATAAAGTGTCCCTTGGCAAAATACTAGTGTGATTCCGGGTTTCTGTTTGTGAGTTTTCCTTTTCTCAAGGATTACTACTCTTTGCTGCCTCTTGTTCAATGCCTTATACAGGTTTTTAGGTGTTTTTGGCAGGAGGGAAAGTCTGCTGGTTACTCTGCCATATTTAGAACTGAAAGTCAATTATTGGCTTTTTAATGAAAATCACAGAAGTACAAATAGGTTCTCACTGATGGAATTAGAGTATTTGGATATCTAGATTTGCCAGAATATTGAAGAGAATTTTCCTACCCTTTGCAACATCCCATCACAATACCATAATTATATGAACAGGGAGTAAACATCTAGCAATCCCTGTAATCTTTTCCCTTAAAGAAAGCAATCTGGTCTCAATCCCTAAATAGCCCTGTGTCTCTGCTGGTAATTGGAAACTTGGCTAGACCCTTTCTGCCTCTAACATACTTAAGGTCTTCTCAGAACACTGTAAAGAACTAGGATCTAGGACTCCACCAACCTTATATGTGCAAATATTGTAGAATTGTATCTAAAACTTATTATTATTTCATTACAACATGTTAAGACAGGACATAGAAGGAAAGCTGTCCTTTCACTTCCACTTATGAGAGGCTTTGCAAGACCTATGAAAATGAGCTAATTCCAATAATCTGAGAATTGAGCATGTCCACACAATTTTAGTTGATTTTACTACACATATCTAGTGACAGAAAAAGGCAAGGTGTTTCACAGAGAAAGCCTAGAGTTCTCTTTGGAAGTGTGAATTCAAAAGACCACCTAGAAAATAATTGTAGATTTTGAGAAGTAGGCATATCAGGTGAGAATATAAGAATTCAGAGTATGTGTGGTGCTGAGAAAAAGAAATGTATTTTAATCTTTAAAAAAAGAGACTATGGAAAAAATTTCATGATCTTACCAATAGCCCATTATTTCTACTTATGAGAAAACTGCTTCCACTGCAGCACGTGAATTATAAAATATACTGAAGGAAACATTTCCTGACATTTTGGGATTGAATGAAAATGAGTTATCAGAACTTATCATAGAATTTCTTTCTTTGAAATGTGCTAACAAACAAAACTATTTACCTTTTAGTAGAGATGGTCTATCTGAAGGCAAGGGGATGACCTAAGGTACCACATTTATTGTACTAGAAAACAAAGAGGCAATTGTATCTAAGCAGAACTGTAAGAGGTTTAGAGTAGGAAATGCAGTTTCCTAATTCTTAAATATACCAGGTCTAATTAGTGTTCCTACTCTCAAGACCTTTATTTCAAGCCTCATCTGAAAAAATGTACTACTATAGTTGTTTTCATATAGGCTGAGACATAATTATACATATTTAGGTCCTATTAATTTATCAGGTATCAGATAATGGGGTTACAGAGTATAGAAAATAATTTTAAAGTTGGATATTGCTATAGGTTAGCTTCTACCTGACGGTGACCCTGAGAAAAGCCAGATGCACTCAGGCAACCTTTTCCTTTTCTGATTAACTTTGCAGGTCACTTTCTCATAAATCAACTACTTTGCTTTCTAGCCATTAAGGATTGGAAATTCTCTTTCACTGAAAAATGTCTTTATTATCATACCCCATAGTAGGAGACGTGTTTCGCTTTTCTTTTGGATCTCCAAAGATTGGAGCTTCAATGCCCTCTCCTCCAGCTGCATCCCCTAGGGGTGAGGTTTACGAAGGAATTTAAAATGTGTAGTTTTAGAAACTTCTCTATTACTTACATGATTGTAAAACATAACAGAAAAATTGAGCAATAATTCTCTCTCTCTTTATATCCTTTCTCTTCTTAAGAAAAACTAAGTTCTGGACTAATGTTCTTATCCTGAAGGTCATGGACCGATTAGCTTAGGCCAATGCCATTCTAAGGAGTAGCAAAAATACCTTCTCATTTTTCCTGTTTGATAGTATTTATTTTCCATTTGTTTTAATTTTCTTTAAGTTCACAGTCCTTGTTTAAAAAATATATCTGTATGTTTATTATGCTTTCCTTCAATAAATTAGGGATTTCATGTAGGTAAAGTAGATGCTACTTAGAACGTACAGTTCTAGGTCATTTTAGCAGACCTAACTTACGTGAAAACTTCTTTGAAAGGTTTAGCCCTGTTCTCTAGACTTCTACATTGAGACTTGAAATTCCTAGCTAAAAATGAAATACGACTTTGCTTGTCATTATCTTGTGTACATGTTTCTTTCAAGAGCCTTATGTAGAGAGTTATTTGTTATTTATTTGAGGTTACATTTATAATGTATGTAGAACGGGCACCAAGCCTAATAAGAAAAGGAACCTTCTAAGGAGTGAGGGAAACACGTTTTAGTCATTTTCATTTCAAAACTTAGTCTACCTTGAGAATATACAGTTATTTCAAGTAATGCCCAATCTTTTGGAAGATAATTGTTTAACCTCTTTCATATTTTATTCTATCCCCATCTTCTCTCAGGAAGAGGTGGGATCATCTGACCTCATGGTGGCAATATAACTGAGTCCTCATTTCCTTGGGGTGTTCTTTGAATACTCTGGTCAGATTGCAAAGTGGTTGGTTTGATAGATTTTTAGTGTCACTAGTGTGGTACTGTCCCTGGACATCTGGACATCCTGATGTTGCTTGGTACTGGCATTTGTGATCAGAGTTCACTTTTTTAGATAAATGAGGTTTGGATATGTCTTCCTGCTGCCTTAGTTTTCTTGGCTGAGCCTCTGCCTTAGGCTCTATGTAGCTCCTCACTTATGTACTGTATAGGCAGTGTTTTCTACAAGGTCATTTCACCTCTGCCTCAACAGATATCATGGTAAAGCTACCAGCTACCAGCTCCCATCTCAATATCAGTGCTGAAAAGGAGAGTATCTGGAGTGCAACCTCAATCCTTTCAGCCTAACTTCTTAATTATACTGCCAAGAGTTCATGCAGGTTTCTCTCTCCTTAAACTTCCAACTGCAACCTCAGAGAGGAAGCAATTATGAGGCAACAATAACAGCAGTGCTGATTGTTTACCTCAAATAAATAAGCATTATGATAAAGAATGGTATGAATGTGCAGCTGGGACCAAGTTTCAATTTTTTTCTTTACCCAAGCAGGCAGGGGCTCTTACTAAAGATAAGTAAATTATATGAATAAATAATATTGCTTCTGTCCATCTAAGTCACTGAGATAGTAAAGATGTAACTTCCAACAAACATGTAATTGCTGTTTACTTCTCCAAAACTTAAAATTACCCTGCTTGTATATACATACATGATAGCCTGTTTTTGGTCTAAGTATCAGACTCAAAAAGGAATTGTGAGCATTAGCTTATAGCATAGAAATGAACACATAGATACCCAACATTTTCTGTTGGTTAATTCTATTACCACAATTACCAAAACATGATACCAACTTAGAGCTGCTACCAAAAACAAAAAAGAAAAAAGAAAAAAATTCTGATAGCATCACAGTAAATTTTATGTTAAATAACATTTAACATTGAAAATTATCCTTCCCTTGGAGTTAACCAGCTGTTTACTCTCACCAATATCAGATTTTAAAAATTCAATGTATTTATTTTCTATAATTCAGTTTGAAGATCTATGCCATTATCATTAGAGATTGCTCATAGTTCCCTTCAGAGTCCTCATAGAAACCCCCTATAAGGTAAAGTTTTCAATTTGTAAAATATGTGTTGAAACAAATAAGGTTCTAATTATAAATATTTTAATAACATATACAAATTAACTTGTTTAAAAATTTAATTTCTCTTAGAGAAACAATCCTGAGAGTAACTTCACACAGTATAATGCATGATTGGGTTAGTCTTATCCTCTAACAGATGACCATAAATGAACAGAATGGAGAAACTTGTCTCAATATGGTGTCTCTATGGAGATGCTTGAAATATCAAGCACCCAATTGCTCAACAAACGCTAATTGGCAAAAATAATAATGATATCTTAACTCATTTCCCAAAAGTCTTTCTTACTCTCTGTTGATTTCTCCATCCATCTGCTTTAGAATATTAAAAGGAGAAAAAGAATTCAGTACTCATAAGAAGTATAAAATTTTCTACAATTTTCGTAGTTTGAGACATTTCTCATTATACATTTTAATTATACATACACACACACACACACCCCTTACTCCAGTTAATTAGTTTATAATGATTAACTTTGGAAGCCTCTCTCTTCTTTGAATTAAAACAGATATTTCAGAGATTACTTGGATGAAAGAAAATGAGGAAGAGGCCTGATCTATGTTTATTGTTACTCTCTTTTTGTAACTATTCCTTCCATATCTGTGTGAATCTAACACCAGGTTATTTGCTCTGTTCCAGTGATCTATGTGTCAAACCCTGCCATTTACACAGCCTTACATATTGAAGCTATATAATAAGTCTTGAAACTGATGAATTAATTTTTCCTCCTTTATTCATTTTCTCCCCAATGCTATTTTAGTTATCCCAGGGTTTTTGCCCGGCCATATAAATTGTAGAATAATTTTGTCTAGATTTACAAAAAAAAAAAAAAATAAAACCTTCTGAGGGTGTTGTAGGAATTGATTATATCTATATATAAATGTGTTGAGAATTGACAGATTTACTGTGTGGAGTCTTCCAAGCAATAATCACAATATACTCTCCATTTATCTGTATTTTAAAAAACGTATTTCAACAGCATTTTGTAGTTATCAGCAAGCAAATCCTTTACATGATTTAACAGATTTACACTTATATATTCTATTTTTTTAGCTGGAATATATGGCATTGTATTTTTAATTTTGGAGGTCACATTTTCATTACTAGTACATGGAAATACAATGTATGTTTTTGTATGTTTGTGTTGTGTCCTTTAAACTTGTTGTAGTCACTTATTATTTCTATGAGTTTTGTTTTATTTTGTTTGTGTTTAGATTCGTTAGGATTTTCTACATAAACAATCATGTCATCTACAAGTAGGGACATTTTTATTTGTTCCTTTCCAATGTGTATGCATTTTATTCCCTTGACTTTTTTTATTATGGTGGCTAGAAAGTCAGTTACTATAACCCATAAAAGTTGTGAAAGCAGATAAGCTTGACTTACTCCTGAACTTACAGGGAAAATGTTTAATCTTTTGTCATAGAGAACAATGATAGCTGTAGGTTTTTGAAGGTGCTCTTTCTCAAGTTGAGGAAGATCCTCTCTAAGTCTAGTGTTTGAATTAATCGATGTTTGTTGTATAAAATGAACATCCTGAGAATAATTTCTTACTAAATTAAGTAAATTATATGAATAAATAGTATTTCTTCTCTCCATCTGAGTCACTGAGATAGTAAAAATGTGGCTTCCAACAAACTTGTAATTGCTGTTTACTTCTCTAAAACTTCAAAATTGTCCTACTCGTATATACATGATTGCTTGTTTTTGGTCTAAGTATCAGATGCAAAAAGGAATTGTGAACATTAGCTTTTAGCATAGAAATGAACAC